>NC_083429.1:54432-269754 GCF_020745735.1 Hemiscyllium ocellatum | reverse complement strand
CAAAAATGAACTGGATAAAGGGGATTTTGTGTTTATTGGACAATCTAAAAGTTGTATTATGAAAGGATGTTTAGATCTTCAGTAAAAAAGCGTTTGCTGCTAATGGTTTAGAACAATGCTGCAAACATTTACTCGGAGATTTCCAGCTCAAGTCACACACAAGGACATTGGGATGCGGTCATACTGGCCATCAATGGAGCTGTACAATTCTGTTTGGATACTGACATTGTGGGCTAACATACACTGGATACGGTTTATGAGGGATTCAATGTAAGATGCCATGTGCTGCAGGAGTCCATCACCTTCAATCAGGATAGGGTCCAAGGCTCAGAATTACAGAGTTTAGGTGGCACACAACAGGAGATATACTTGCAAGACATGGTTGCTTATAGGCCATTGTTACAAATGTTGAACTGCGTCTGGACCAGTGCCATGTGCTAGTCCATTGACCAGTCCGCCCCACACACATCTCCCTGTTGTTCAGGTATGTCTCTAACCAATCTATTGTGAGGGATTGTGTGAGTAACTGCCCAGCTCCAGTTTGGAAGCTCTCTGGACAGATTTTGGAGATGGCCAGTGTTTTGGAGGTCGTGGTGAGGGTCAGTAACACTGTGTCTGAATTCAGGCTTTTTCTCAAAGTCATTTCCAACAGCTTTGCTGCCTGCAGGATGGTGTGTTCACTGATCTGAACATGGATCGGCTGTTTACTACAGTCACTGAACTGTAATAGTTAGGTGTGCATTCTGGCAAATCAATTATTGTTCACTTCAATTGCTTTCAACTTAAAAACAATGATGTTTGGTTTATTTAAAATATGTAAGAAATAAAGTGATATTAACTCTTCATTATACAGAATATAAAAGTGACCTGTTGTATATTTCCCACAGACTAACCAAGCAACAATCAGATATTGTCTGGAAAGCAAGATTACGTGAACAGGACTATGTCCCAAGCAACATCACCATCTTCTCTGGTAGTTTCTGTCCCCTGAAAGGGCACAGCCAGGCAGAGAGGGACAGCTCCTTGGTATATAGTCAGTATAGGGCAGCATGGTGGCTCAGTGGTTAGCACTGCTGCCTCTCAGCACCAGGGACCCAGATTTGATTCCAACCTTGGGCAACTGCCTGTGTGACTGTGTGCCCACAGTCTAAAGAAATGCAGCTCAGGTCAATTGGCCATGGTAGTGGGTTGCTCTTTGGAGGGTTGGTGTGAACTGGTTGGGCTGAAGGGTCTGTTCCCACACTATAGGGAATCTGATATAATCATAGTGCACAGCATTGATGCTGGATCCTGTGGTGGTCAGACTGCTCTGCAGCAGGTTATGGGGGAACCAATAAAAGGGAAACCTATAATTGACCACATCATCACCGATCTGCCTGCTGTAGATATACCCCTCCATTTCATATATCGGAAACAATGTTCACTGCACAGTCCTTATGGGGAGCAAGGGCTAACTTCACATTTTGCAGACCCTCCTCACCATGACATGTACTGAATGGCACAGAATTTAAACAGATTGAGCAACCAATGACGATGCATCCATGAGGTACAATGGCTCATCGGCAGCAGCAGAATCATATTCTGTACAACTCATACAGTCCGCAACTCCCTGGACTGACATACCTCCCACTGTACAGTAACCATCACAACCCGACATACCTCCCTCTGTACAGTAACCGTCACGGCCTGACATAGCCCCCACTGTACAGTAACCGTCACGGCCTGACATACCTCCGCCTATACAGTAACCATCATGGCTCGATATACCTCCCTCTGTACAGTAACCGTCTCGGCCCAATATATCTCCCATTCTACAGTAACTGAGTCAGTGTTGAGTGCAGAAGAACATGCTGGGAGCAGCACTAGCCAGACCTGGAGACGAGGGACAACCTGGAGAAACTCTTACTGCCTTCAGCTGCAAAACGGGACGACTTGTATTCCGACAGCACAAGCAGCAAGTGATGGACAGAGCTCAGTGATCCCACTATCAGTGTTTCAGATCTATCCCTGCAATCCTGCCACATGTAGTTATAAAAGATAGTGGACAATAAAAGAGACCACTGGAGGAGGAGGCTGCTGCTCTCCAACAATGAAATCCCCAATTATTGGAGAGCCCAGCACAGCAGGAATAAAATAAAGCTGCTGCATTTGGAACAATCTTCACCCAGGCGGGCTGAGCAGATGATCCATTTCACCCTTCTTCAGTAGGTCCCCAGCATCACTGACCCCGATCTTCAGACAATTCGATTCACTCCACACAATGTCAAGAAATGGCCGGAGAGTCTGTAAACTGTGATTTAACTCCAGAGATTGGCACATCTCTCGCCAAGCTGTTCCATTCCAGCAATAATACTGACACCTCCCAACAATGTGATAAACTGCCCGAGTGTGTCCTGTGATCAAAAAGCAGGGCCCTTGCATTGCAGCCAGTCACTGGCCCATCGGTGTACGGTCCACTGTGGAAATGTGATGGAAAGTGTCAGCAATAATGGGATCAATCACCAATAATCTGCTCAGTGTCATTCAGGTAGTGCCCCGTCAGGCTCACTCAGATCCTGAACCCACTGCAAGCTCAGTTTAAAAGAATGGAACTCCAAAGGGGCAGTGAGAGTAATTACTCTTAACACTGAGTCACCATTTAACAGGGTGTGACAATGGGAGCTCGAGTAAAACTATAGTTAATCAGAGTCTGGGGCAAGTACTCTCCTGGTGGGAATTATCCCCAGCAACAATAATGCCTGTTGTCAGTGTGAGTAATTATCCCCAGCAACAATAATGCCTATTGGCAGTGTGAGTAAGTGGAACTCCAGGAAAGCTCTGCAGCCATTCCTCAGGAAAGAGAGTGTCTGAGGCTCAACCATTTCTAGCTACAGCAATGACCCTCTCTCCATCATAAGGTCAGACGGGGGAATGGTCACTGATTATACCATTCCTGAAACAGGCCATGCTGAAATGCAACAAGACCTGGAAAACATTCGGATTTTGTCTGACAAACAGCAAGTAATGTTCACGACACTCAAACATTAGACAAAAATATCACAAACGAATCAAACCATAATTCTTTGATTTTCAATAGCATTCCCATCACTGAGTCCCCAACACAGTGTCGATCAGCATCCAGGGTGCCATCATTGACTAGGAATTGCCCTGGACTAGCCATATTAATAAATATGCCTTAAATAGCAGGTCAGAGGTTAGGAATTCACCTACTAACTCCCCAGAACCTGTGATGGCTATTCTTGCAATGTAATATAAGGTGAAATTCCAGCCAATTTAATAATTATCACTTCCACAACCATCCATCCATCTCCCACTGATGTGCAGCAATAGCAGTATATACTGCTCCAGTACCTTCTAAACTCACTGCAATCTAGAAGAACCAAGGCAGCAAGGACTTTGGAAAACCAGCTATCTGCAAGATCACGCCTTCATACGATCAGATGTAATGAGGTTGGCTCATGAGTTTACAAATCCCAACCCCTCAGATCACAAAAATCAGTCCAAATGCAGCGAGATGTGGACAGCAGCCAGGCTTCGGGCTGACAAGTGACAAGTAACATCTGTGCCACACAAATGTCAGACAATGACCATCATAAACCATCTCATCATCGCCATTCAACATTCAAACGCAGTAACATTGCTGAATCCATTGGCACTAACATTCTCAGGTTAATCCAAGGCCATTTCCCTGCTACGGTGAGAACATCAGATCAGAAGTTAGGAATCCTGCAGCAAGTAACTTTTTTTCTGCCTTGCCAAAGCCTGGCCAAAATCTCCAAGGTTCAAGTCAGGAATACGATCAAATTGTCTCCATGTGTTTGATGAGTGCAACTCCAGAAGTACTCAGGCAGTCTGACACGATTAAAGACCGAGCAGCCGAAAGAAATGGTCCCCATCCACAACGACTCCCTCTCTCCACCACCGACACTCAGCAACAGGTATGTGTACATTGACATTTCCTCAGGTAGCACCATCCGCAGTCATTACCACTGCCATCTGGAAAGTAAAGGACAATATTTAGGGAATAGTGATCATAATTCATTTGATTTTAACATAAGTATTGTAAAGGACAAAGCTAGACTAAAAAGACACTGTCTAACCTTATTTCTTCAAGTAAACAGAAACAAGTAACAAGAAGATAAATCAGAATCAGAGCAGTGGCATTTAGTCTGAGAGGAGATTAAAGTGGTTGTAAGAAAATGTGTTCTCATAATTTCAAAAGGGTCAGGCAGCTAAATCCAGAGCCCCCTTGAAATCTAGGAATACAAAGACAGAACAGGAAACCTTACATCACACAACGGGAACGTAATACTACAGAATGCCGAGAGGAGTGCGGAATGTGGAGGGGTGAGATCCAAAATGAAATTAGAAAGCAAACAGTGTTTGTGAAATGATGCTGTCAAGAAATATCAAGTCATCTTTAGTAGATTTCTTTTCAGACCAGAGAAGGAAAAGTAAAATAAGGAATATAAAAGGCAAGCAATAGAAACTGTCGAATGTCTGTATATGGTTCTGAGTTTCAATTAAAGCTTAAAGGACCTCAACAATGTGGGCTATTGTGATAAATCTGGGAGAATTATCTGAGAAGCTCATCTGACCCTTCTCAATGTTACGATATTCAGGGATGTGAGATTTGGTCATGGAGACAGGGTGGTAAGGATGGCAAGATTTGGGAAAGTTTAATGATAAGAGAAATTGTCAGTTCAATCAAAAAGAAAAAAGAAGCACATGTAAGAGTTTGGGAACTGAAGACACTCATAAGCTTCGAAAAAACATGATAAACGACAAGAAAAACATAAAGAAAAAGAATTGGGAGGACGAAAAAGCACAATGAAATGTCTTTATAAACAGGATTAAGGAAAATGCCAAAGCAGTTTATCAGGAGGAACAGAGTAGCCAAGGAAAGAGTATGCCCGATCAAGGACAAAGGAGGGAATTAATGTGTGCAGATGGAGGAAGGGGGTGAAGTCCTTACTAAATACTTTGTATTGGTATTCACAAAGGAGGAGGAGGACTTGGTGGGTGGTGAGTCAAGAGATGGATATGCTGATATCCGGTGTCATTTTGATATTAAAACTGGAGGCTGTGTTGGGTGTTTTGAAAAATATTAAGGTCGACAAGTCTCCAGGATATGATGAGATTAATCCCAGAATACTGAGGGATCGAGGTAGTAAATGGCTGTTTGCTCTTCTTTGTTTGCGCTTCAGTGACAGCAGAGGTTGCAGAGAACTGGAAAAAAGCCATGTTGTTCCTTGGTTGAAGAAGGGCAACATGGATAATTCCTGAAATTTCAGCTCGGAGAGCCTTACATCAGTGGGAGGGAAAATATTGGAGACTCTTACTGATAGGACTGGCTCACGTTTGGAAAAATATGGACTTATTCACGATGGGCAGCATGGCTTTGTGTGGGGAAAAATGTGTCTCACAAACGTGATTAAATAGTTTGAGAAAGTGGCAAAAGTGATTGATGAGGGCATGGAGCTGGATGGTGGCCATATGGACCTATGCAAGCCCTTTGATTTGGTTCCTTACAGCAGGCTCATACAGAAGGGGATGTGAAATAGGATCAGTGGTCAGTCAGTAACATAGACAGAGAACTACTTGGTCATAGCAGTCAGTAGTGGTGGAAGGGTGTATTTTTTCGGTCTGGATATTCGTGAATAGATTGGGTGAGTTGCAGATTGTCAGGATGACTGGCAGATGATGCAGCAGGATATATGTGGGCTAGAGACTTGGATGGAGAAAAAGCAGATGTAATTTAAAAAGGGCAATTGCGATTGATACCTTTGAGAAAGTCTGCTGCAGGAGAGAAATATACAATAAATGAAAGACCTCTAAGTAGCTTCAGCATTGAAGGGATCTGGGCATACAGGTCCATAGTTCCCTGAAAGTAGCAACACAGGGAAACATTGTTACATGTTGCAGCTGGATAGAACTACATTTCGGCATCATTTAGAATATTGTGTGCAGGACTGATTACCAGATCAGCAAAAGGATGTCAAGGTATTGGAGAGGGTTTGAAAAACATTTACTAGGATGTTGTCTGGTTTGGAGGATATTAGACAGTGGAACCTGTTACAGGTTTACAAAATGATGAGAGGTATGGATGGAATAGACAGTTGGAGTCGTTTTTTTTCCCCAGAGTAGAAATATTAATTGCTAGGGGGCATAAGTTTTAGGTAAATGGGGGAAAGTTTAAAAGAGATATGAGAAGCAAGTTTTGTTTTTGCTGTGTTCCAGACAGAATGATGAAGTGACCGGAATGCACTGATGGAGAAGGCTGTAGAAGAAGATACAACAGCAATGATGGTATCTTGCCATGTACATGAGTTAGCAGGGAATATCATGATATACAACATTTTATACTTCTAAAGGCATCAAGTATCAGTGCAACTTAGTGGGCTGACAAGCCTGTTCCTGTGCTGTACAGCTCAAGACAAGATTTCAGCGAGATAGTGGCCCATTCCTGATGATCAGAGCCACATTCATGCAGATTTCTCCTCATTAATTTTCAGGTTCATGTCCTCGCTCCCACTGTGGGGAAACTCAATATGGACAATTTGACATGAATGTTAGAGCTGGTATCTGGTGACGCCATCATGACCCTCACTCCTGTGGCTTTCTGTCTTGGACAGCAGCGTCTCAGGGGACACTGCACAGACCAAAGCTGCATGTACTACATATCCTCCAATGCTGGAATCTGACATATGTCAGCCTCACCATGCCATCCCAGCAGTTCTCCGACTTACTGACAGTACGCTTCTGTACTTCAATGCTGCAGCTCAGGGTGCACTGACAGCTCTCATTGCAATGCTGCTGCAAGGACACTGTGCTCAGGGACACACCCAGGTCATGGCCTGTCCCTCTGGACTGCTCACTCAGTGTTTGTACACACTCAATGCTGCTGCAGGAACACTGTGCTCAGGGACACGCACCCAGCTCATGGACTGTCCCTCTGGGCTGCTCACTCCGTGTTTGTACACACTCAACGCTGCTGCATGGACACTGCGCTCAGGCACACACACCCAGCTCATGGACTGTCCCTCTGGGCTGCTCACTCCGTGTTTGTACAGATTCACTTTGAGCTGAATTGAATGCTCACATAATTATTGCCTTATGTCACCCTGCCTTTAGCAGTGTTACCCCTCAGCGAGAGCTGCCAGGCTCACCCGCCTGCTGCATTGTCTTGGCGTTTAGTGCAAACACAAACCCAGGAAGCTTGGTATCATTGTCCACAGTCAGTCAGAGTGCCTAGCACAGAGAGTCAGGGGGAGTCTCAGATCCCAGTCCGGGAGCTTGGTCACGGTCAGTCAGTCTCTCGTGGTTGTTAGGGTCAGGATCCTTCCCCTGTAAGGGGAGGGGGGTGGTGGTGAGGAGCTGAATGTTGGTAGACTTGGAGGAAGGTATCGGTTCCTTGATTAGCAAGTTTGTAGATGACACTAGGATTGGTGGAATAGCAGACAGTGAAGGGGAATGTCAGATAATACAGCAGGATATAAATAGATCGGAGAGGCGGACAGACAAATGGCAGATGGAGTTCAATCCGGCAAATGCGAGGTGATGCACTTCGGAAGATCCCATTCAAAAGTGAATTATACAGTAAGTGGGAAGGTCCTGGGGAAAATTAAGATCTGGGTATTCAGGTCCATTGTTCCTTGAATGTGGTAACGTAGGTCAGTAAAGTGGTCAAGGCAGCATATGGCATGCTTTCCTTCATTGGACGGGGCATTGAGTACACGAGTTGGCGGGTCATGTTTCAGTTGTGTAGGACTTTGGTTTAGAATATTATGTACGGTTCTGGTCTCCACATTACCAAAAGGATGTGCATGCTTTGGAGAGGGTGCAGAGCAGGTTCACCAGGATGTTGCCTGGTATAGAGGGTGCTAGCAATAGGGAGAGATTGAATAGTTTTTGGATTATTTTCATTAGAAAGATGAAGGTTGACTGGAGAGCTGATTGCGGTCTGCAAAATCATGGGATGTATAAACAAGGTGGATAGCAAGAAGCATATTTTCCCCCAGAGCATGGAACTCAATTACTAGGCGTCACAAGTTCATAGTGAGAGGGGAAAGATTTAGGGCAGATATGGGTGGAAAGATCTTTACGCAGAGAGTGATGGGGGCTTGGAACATTTTGCCACTGGAGATGGTACAGGCGGGAATTATAACGTCAGTTAAGGTATATCCAGACAGACGTATGAATGGGTAGGGAGCAAAGTGTTACAGATCTTCACCAAACAGGCGACGGAATAGGTGACAGGTTTAGACAGAGAATCTGGAACAGCGAAGGCTTAGCGGGCTGAAGAGCCTGTTCCTGGACTGTGATTTTCTTTGTTCTTTCAATGGCCTGCAGGTTAGATTGATCTTATAGTAGGATAAAAGATTGACACAACACTGAGGGCTAAAGGACCTGTACTGTGCTGTACTGTTCTGTGTTCTAAATAGGGAGGGTTACAATGGCAGGAAGAGGTTTCAGGAGGCTGAAGAGGATGGGATCTGAATGAATAGATACATTAGGGAGGTTTACAGGATTGTCGGAGGTAACAGAGACAGCAATGGTCTGATCTGGAGAAAACAACACAGACTGGGAGGGTTGTGGGACTGGAGGTGGTTTCACAGGGAGCACATAGAACCACAGGGTGTTACAGAAATGTGGAGAGCTGTATGGTCTACATGTGTTCATGAAGATGGAGAGGTTGGGAAGGATGGAGCAGTTTACAGGGAGAAGGGTGTTAGTAGGATGGAACGGTTTACACAGACAGGGAGGATTTTCGGTGAATGGAGCAGATGACAGACATAAAGTGGGTTGTATAGACTGGGGGACCAAACAGAGATACGGAGGGTAGTCATGACTGAAGGTGTTTGGAGGTATAGGAAGTTTTACTTCTGCAGATTATTTAGATATGAAGGGTGTGGCGTCTGTCAGATTATCCAGAAGGGCAGTAATTTTGGTTGGAGACAGTTTCACAGATAAGGAAGCATTAGTAATCGCTTCCAGTTTGGTCAAAATGGAAAGGGTTGTAGGGGAGGGTGAGTTTACACAGGTAGGGGTGTAAGAGCTGGAGAAGGTTGTAGAGATGAGTAAGTGGATGGAGATACAGGAGGGGCTTACATTGAAAGGGTAGGTGTTAGCGATGGGATGATGTTACACAGAGAGTGAGTCTTGTCAGAACTGGATCTGGAGAATCACAGGCTTTCAGTAGATTATACAGATCGGGAGTGCTGCAGGGACCTGAGAGGATTGTTGTGTCACCACCGAGTGATCATGTCTTTCGAACTGGAAGAGGTTACGGAGACACGGAAACATTGAAGACAATGTGTGCCGCCTTCTTTTTCTTGAACAGAGCCTCAATATCCCCCATCAGCCAGGTATCCCTAAACCTGCCAGGTTTTCCCTTCACTCTAACAGGAACATAGTGGATTCTTGAGATCACACTTTTAAAAGCCTCCCATTTGCCAGTCATTCCTTTTCCTTCAAACAGACCACCCAGTGGATGGGAGCATGATGTGGAGGAGCTGGTGTTGGACTGGGATGGACAACGTTAAACATCACACAACACCAGCTTACAGTCCAGCGGGTTTATTTAGAGGCACTTGGTTTCATAGCTCTGCTTCATCAGGTGGTTGTGGAGCTCAATAAACAGGCACAGAACTTATAGCAACAGGATTGCAGTGTAATGGAATGTAATACCAACAAATTTAGTTTAAGTTTTCATCTTTCAGAATGATCACCTGGACGTCGAAAGCTGGTGCTTTGAAATAAATCTGTTGGACTATAACCTGGTGTTGTGTTATTTTTAATTCACCCAATCAACCTCTACGTGATCCTGCCAAATAGCCCCAAAATTGGCCCTGCTCCAGATTAAGACCTTAATCTGTGGACCTGCCTGATCTTTTTCTATAACTATGTTAAAACGAGGACTGTTGTGGTCATTGGACCCAAAGTGCTCTCCGACTGACACTTGACTCACTTGCCTGACCTCATTTTCTGAGCGGAGGTCTCGTTTTCAGCTGCCTGCGTAGAGTGGGGCCCTCTCTATTGATCTAGGAAACTTTCTTGGACACATTTGACAAATTCCACCCCATACAGGACTTTTACACTCTGGGTGGTCAGGTCAATAGCATTATATTAAAGGGTGGTAGATATAGGACAGACTTTAGGGGTAGATTCTTTACTCAGCGAGTCGTGAGTTCATGGAATGCCCTGCCAGTAACAGTGGTGGACTCTCCCTCTTTATGGGCATTTAAACGGGCATTGGATAGACATATGGAGGAAAGTGGCCTAGTGTAGGTTAGGTGGGCTTGGATCAGCGCAACATCGAGGGCCGAAGGGCCTGTACTGCGCTGTATTTTTCTATGTTCTATGTTAATACAGGGGAAGTTAAAATCTCCAACCAATACTATTCTATTATTTCTATAGATACCTTCAATGTCTCTTCACATCGGTTCCTCTAGTACCCACTGGCTATTGGGGGTCCAGAACACCATCCCAGCAGACTGACTATCACCTTTTTGTTTCTAACTTCTAACCATATGACGTCATTTGATCACTCCGAAAGAGTATCGTCTCTAAGCAAGGTTGTTATGTCCTCCCTTATCAATAAAGCAGCTACCCCACCTCACTTACTTGTCCTTCTGTCACGCCTGTACCTCGTGTGTCCTGGAACACTGAGCTGTCAGTCCTGCCCTTCTCTCAGCCAGGTTTCTGTTTTGGCTATGACATCCCAGTGCCCAGAGCTAATCCATGCTCTGAGCTCGTCTGCCTTCCCAGTCAGGCCTCGTGTGTTGAAATAAATGTCCTTAAAACCAGAAGTCTTTTCCCTCCCTATACTGTGCCCCGGAAATCCTGGATAGGAAACCTGCTCTCGATGGCTGATGTATTTTCCCCTGACTGGTCGATGGTACCTCTCCTACTCAGTGTCCAAACCCCTGCCAAACTAGTTCAAACCCTCCAGGGGAAGACAAGCAAATCTCCACCCAGGGAGACTGGTGCCCTTCTGGTTCAAGTCAAACCCGTCCCCCCTTGTTCAGGTTACCTCTACCCCAGAAGAGATCCCAATGATCCAAGAACTGAAAACTTTACCCCTCCACCAGCTCCTTAGCCACACCTCCATCTGGCCGATCTTTCTATTTCTATCCTCACTGGCACGTGGCACTGGGAGTAATCCGGTGATCACAGCCCTTGAGGTCCTGCTTTTTAACTCCTTTTCTCACTCCCTGTACATATTTCACATGATCCCACCCCCTTGACTAAATATGTCATGTGAACCGGTGTGCACAATGACGTCTGGGTATTTACCCTGTCACTTCAGAACGTTCAGTAACTGCTCAGAGACACCCTTGAACCTGGTACCCGGGAGGCAGCACAACATCCTGGGGTCTCTTGTCTGTCATTAGAGAGGATCTATATCATTAGGGAGGATCTGGCAAACCGAGACTGGGAGGACAATCTGCAGTTGGTCCTATATTTGGAAAATGAGAGTATGTTAAAGTGATACAGTGAGAATTCATGGCCAGTGTGGTCCTGACAAGGGAATAGTAAAGGCAGCAAGTCCAGCGAATATTGGTAAAGTGATATCGTGAGTTTGATGAAGAAAATACAGTGCAATAAACTCAGGTGAAGCCATTTGAAAGTATAGAGTGTGCAAGGGGCCTCCTCAAAAATGAAGGACAAACAATGGCCATTAAACATCCTAGGTAGATAGTGTTAAGGAAAAGCCACAAGGTATTTTAGCAGTATAGTTAGAATAAGAGAGTTACTGGGGAAAGTGTGGGCCTGTTAGAAACCAAAGGGACAATCGGTACATGGAGCCAGAGGATGTAGATGAGGTCTTCAATGAATACTTCCCATCTGTATTCACACAGGAGCAAGGCATTGTAGCCGGGATTTCAGTTGGGATGGTGAGATTCTCAAACATATTAAGATCAATAAAGAGGAGGTACTAAATGTTTTCACAGGCTTAAAGGTGGATAAATCCCCAGTGCCCAATGAAATGTATCCCACGCTGCAATGGGAGATAAGGGAGCAGATTGCTGGGGCCCTGGTGGATATATTTAATACATTGCTGGCCACAGGTGAAGTGCTGAATGACTGGAGGATCACTAATGTGGTTCCTTTGTTCAAGAAAGGCAGCAGGGCTAGGCCAGGTAATTACAGAGCAGATAGCCTGACAGCAGGGGGAGGGAAATTATTGGGAACAATTCTGAGGAACAGAATGAATCAAAATTTGGAAAGGCAGAGATCGATTAGGGATACTCATCATAGATTTGGTAGAGTAAGATCCGTTCCCAAATTCAGCTGAGATTTATATTTGAAATTACGATTGAGGATTTTGATGAGGGCTGTGCAGATGATGTGGGTTACATGGAGTTCATTACATCGTTTGACGAGGTCCCACATTGAAGGCTGGTCCAACAGACCAATGGGATCCAAGGCAATTTGGCAAACAGGATCCACAACTGGTGGAGGGCTGTTTTTACGATTGAAATTCTTTCACCAACGGGTGTACCACAGGGATCTGTGCGGGAGCCATTGTTTTTTATTATATACATTCATCACTCTGATGTGAAAGCAGAAGGTATCATTAGGAGGTTTGCAAATGACATGAAAGGTGAGGGTATTGTCCATAGTGAGGTGGATGGTGCCATGCTGCAATCTGAAGGTAGAGGCTGGGACAGAATTTCCAGACAGAAACTTAAGTAGAAACATCAGGAAAGAGCACAGCAGACATTGAGGGAAAACTGATTGATGAAAGTGCACTTATTTCAAAATAAAAGTCCTAACAATGAAGGCAAATGAAGTCGGCGCAGGGATGAGAACATGGGACTGGGATACCATAGATATGGCAGAAACACAGCTGAGAGTGGGACAGGACTGGGAGGTAAATGTTCCAGGGTACAGATTCCATAGGGAGGATAGAACAGGTGAGAGAGGAGGGGGTGGAGTTTTTGATCAGTGAAATATCACTGCAGCACTGAGAGAGGATATTCCTGTGGAACGCCCATTGAAGCGATAATAGTGCAATTGAGAAATGGGAATGGGTCATCAGTTTGATATGACTGTACTATAGGCCAACAACAGTCAGCGAGAGTTTGAGCAGCAAAATGTTGGGAGATCTCAGATATCTGTAAGAATGATAGGGTTGGAATGGTCAGGGATTGTAACTTTCCAAACCTAGTCTGGGACTGCCAGAGTGCTCAGAGCTTGAATGGGTGGAATTTGTTCGGCATGTACAAGAAAAATGTCTCAGTCAGAATGTAAATGGTTGGACTGCAGGAAGGGGTCAAACCTGACCTCCCCTTGGGGAACAATGTAGGGAAAGGGACTGAGGCATTAGTGGGGCAACACTTTGGCAAAGTGAGCACAATTGTATTAGTTTGAAAATATCGATGGAAAAGCACAAGCCTGGTCCACAAGTTAAAGATCAAAATTCGTCCTGCCGCAATCCAGAAAGTATTAGTGAAGAGCTTTTGGCTATTTTCAGGTAAAGGGACATCGGGCAGGTGGGAAGCTTTCAAAAGAGCGATAAAATGTGAGTTCAGGGACACCATATTTCTGAAGGACAATGCTGACACAAGTGGGATACACTGGATGACTGGGGGTATTGAGGCTCTGGTCAACAAAAAGGGGGCATGTGTCACATATAGCCAGCTGGATTAAGGGAATTCATTGAAGAACATAGCGGGTGGAGTCATTCACTTAAGAGGGAAATCAGGAGGGCACAAAGGGGACCACAAAAAGCATTGGCAGATCAGGCTGAGGAAAATCAAAGAGATTTTTCAAGTATATTCTTCATGAGATTAACTAGGGGCAGAATATGGCTCCTTGACGATAAATGGGGCCACCCAAGTGTGGAAACACAGGAAATGGGTGAGATCCTGAGCAGAAATTTCACGTTTGAACTTAACTTGGAGAAATACTGGGGAAGTCAGGGAATAATGAACAATGACGTCTTCAAAAGACTCCACTTAACAGAACAGCAGGTACTGAAGGTTCTAAAATGAATATAAGATGGAGAAATCCTTGGGAACAAATCAAGTATGTCCCAGGATATTGCGGGAAGCTCAGGAAAAAATTGTGGGGTCCCATAAAGAGATATTTCTATCACTGATAGCCATGGGTGATGAGCTGGAAGCCGGGAGGGTGGCTAAGGTTGTGCCAGTACTTAGGAAAGGCTGCAAGGGAAAGTCAGGGACATCAACACCAATTAGTTTGATATCAGCGATGTTGGAAGCGATTCTGCGGGGCAGGAGTTACATGCATTTGCAATGACAAGGATTGGTTAGGGATAATCAGCACAGCTTTAGAAAACGCTGCATAGAATTCTGATCATCCTGATCTGGGAAGCATTTCCTGAAACTGCAAATGGAGCAAAGATTGACGAAGATGTTACTGATACTGGAGGGTTTGACAGAAACGGAGAGGCTGGATAAGCTGGAAAAATACATGGGGGAATGAGATAGATTTGGCAGATAATTTTAAATAGAATGTGAAGAATGTTCTACAGCACACAAGTACAAAAAAGCAACTGGAGAGACACTAGGGCTCCTCAAAGATCAGTGAGGCCATCCACGTGCCGAACCACAGGAGATGGGAGAGAGCCTAAATGAGTGTTTCATGTCAGAACGTACTGTGAACAAAGACTAGGAAATAAAGGGAAAGAAACAGTGATGGCTTGTAAACAGTCCCCATTATAGAAGAGATGGTGCTGGAGGTCTTAGAACACAAAGGTAGAGAAAGCCCAAGGTCCTGAACAAGTGTATCCCAGAACGTTGTGGCAAAGTAGCAGCAGGGACGCGAGCAGGAATATTTATATCATTGTCCTTCACATTTCCACTAGGCATAGGTGGCTGAGGGGTGACCTTATAAAGGTTTATAAAACCATGAGGGGTACAGGTAGCCAACATCTTTACCCCAGGGTAGTGGAGTCCATAACTAGATGGGATTGAACTGCAGAAGGATAAGGTGTTAGCAACTCTGGTAAGTGAAAAAAAAGGTCCCCTGGGCCAGATGGGATTTATTCTTGGCTCCTCTGGGAGGCCAGTAAGGAGATTGCTGAGCCTTTGGCTTTGATCTTTACGTCATCATTGCCTTCAGGAATAGTGTCAGAAGGCTGGAGGACAGCAAATGTGGTCCCCTTGACCAAGAAGGGGAATAGAGACAACCCTGGGTAATTATAGAGCTGTGAGCCTTACTTCGAATCTGGGCAAAGTGTTGGAAAGGCTTGTAAAGGCTAGCATTTATAATCATCTGGAGATGAATACGTTGATGAGGGATAGTCAGAACGGTTTTGTGAAGGTTAGGTCATGCTGTTGACTTCTTTGAGGTGACCAAACAGGTGTATGTGGGTAAAGCAGAACTTGGTAGTGCAGATGAGCAGAGAGATTACTGTGTCCATGTACATAGATCACTGAAAGTTGCCACCCAGGTTGATAGAGCTGTTAAGAAGGCATTCAGCGTGTGAGCTTTTATTGGTACAGGGACTGAGTTTCGGAACCATGAGATAATGCTGCAGCTGTACAAAACTCTGGTGCGGCTGCATTTGGAGGATTGCCTATGGTTCAGGTCACCGCATTAGAAGAAGGATGTTAAAATATTTGGAAAGGGTTCCGAGGAGTTTTACTACGATGTTACCTGGTACGGAGGGAAGGTGTTATGAGGAAGGCTGAGCGACTTGAATCTGTTTTTGTTTGAAAGACGAGTTTAAGACCAATTAATTGAGACATATAAGATAATCAGACAGTGACATGGGTTGGAGAGTGAGAGCCTTTTCCCTCGGATGGCGAAGCCTAACACGAGGGCAAATAGCTTTACATTAAGGTAGCAATTATTACTAATATTAATTAATAGATATGGGACAGATGCCAGAGGTAGGTTCTTTACTCAGAATAGTAGTCTAGCGCACTGATCTCTACACCGCTGAAGCCAAATGTTAACTCGAGGACACCTCTTCCTATTGCCCCCCGACCATGACCCCACCCCCCATCACCAAACCATCATCTCCCAGACCATACAGAACCTCATCACCTCAGGAGATCTCCCACCCACAGCTTCCAACCTCATAGTCCGGGAACCCCATACTGCCCGCTTCTACCTCCTTCCCAAGATCCACAAGCCTGACCACCCGGGCCGACCCATTGTTTCAGCATGTTCCTGCCCCACTGAACTCATCGCTACCTACCTCAACACTGTCCTATCCGCCCTAGTCCAGGAACTCCCCACTTATGTTCGAGACACCACTCACGCCCTCCACCTCCTCCAAGACTTCTGTTTCCCCGGCCCCCAATGCCTCATCTTAGCCATAGATATCTAATCCCTCTACACCTCCATCCTCCATGACCCGGGCCTCCAAGTCCTCCGTTTTTTCCACTCCAGACGTCCCCAACAGTGCCCTTCCACCGACACTCTCATTCGTTTGGCCGAACTGGTCCTCACCCTTAACAATTTCTCCTTCGAATCCTCCCACTTCCTCCAGACCAAAGGGGTAGCCATGGGAACCCGAATGGGCCCCAGCTATGCCTGTCTCTTTGTTGGCTACGTAGAACAGGCCATCTTCCATAGTTACACCGGCACCACTCCCCACCTCTTCCTCCGCTACATTGATGACTGCATTGGCGCCACCTCGTGCACCCACGAGGTGGTTGAGCAATTCATCAGCTTCACCAACACATTCCACCCTGACCTTAAATTTACCTGGACCATCTCTGACACCTCCCTTCCCTTCCTGACCCTCTCCATCTCCATTAATGACGACCGTCTTGACACTGGCATTTTTATAAACCCACCGACTCCCACAGCTACTTGGATCACACCTCTTCCCACCCTACCTCTTGCAAAAATGCTATCCCGTATTCGCAATTCCTCCACCTCTGCCGTATCTGCTCCCAGGAGGACCAGTTCCACCACAGAGCACACCAGATGGCGTCTTTCTACAGAGACCGCAATTTCTCTTCCCACGTGGTTAAAAATGCCCTCCAATGCATCTCGTCCACATCCTGCACCTCCGCCCTCAGACCCCACCCTCCAACCGTAACAAGGACAGAACGCCCTGGTGCTCACCTTCCACCCTACCAACCTTCGCATAAACCAAATCATCTGCCGACATTTCCGCCACATCCAAAAAGACCCCACCACCAGGGATATATGTCCCTCCCCACCCCTTTCCGCCTTCCGCAAAGACCGATCCCTCCGTGACTACCTGGTCAGGTCCAAGCCCCCCTACAACCCACCCTCCCATCCTGGCACTTTCCCCTGCCAACGCAGGAACTGTAAAACCTGTGCCCACACCTCCTCCCTCACCTCTATCCAAGGCCCTAAAGGAGCCTTCCACATCCATCAAAGTTTTACCTGCACATCCACTAATATCATTTATTGTATCCGTTGCTCCCGATGCGGTCTCTTCTACATTGGGGAGACTGGGGGCACCTCCTAGCAGAGCGCTTTAGGGAACATCTCCAGGACACCCCCACCAATCCATCACACTGCACCGTGGCCCAACATTTCAACTCCCCCTCCCACTCTGCCGAGGACATGGAGGTCCTGAGCCTCCTTCACTGCCACTCCCTCACCACCAGACGCCTGGAGGAAGAACGCCTCATCTTCCGCCTCGGAACACTTCAACCCCAGGGCATCAATGTGGACTTCAACAGTTTACTCATTTCACCTTCCCCCACCTCACCCTAGTTCAAACTTCCAGCTCAGCACTGTCCCCATGGCTTGTCCGGACTTGCCCTACCTGTCTGTCTTCTTTTCCACCTATCCACTCCACCCTCTCCTCCCTGACCTATCACCTTCATCCCCTCCCCCACTCACTTATTGTACTCTATGCTACTTTCTTTCTCCACCACCCCCTCCCACCCCACCCCACCCTCCTCTAACTTATCTCTCCACGCTTCAGGCTCTCTGCCTTTATTCCTGATGAAGGACTTTTGCCCGAAACGTCGATTTCGCTGCTCCATGGATGCTGCCTGAACTGCTGTGCTCTTCCAGCACCACTAATCCAGAATCTTTACTCAGAATAGTCAGGGCATTGAATGCATGGCCTGATACAGTGGTAGACTCGCCAACATTAAGGGCATTTAAACAGTCATTGGATAGACATATGGATGAGAATGGAACAGGGAAGGTTAGATGGGCTTCAGATTGGCTCCACAGGTTGGCACACATTGAGGGCTGAAGGGCCTCTACTGCACTGTCATGTTCTATGTTGTGTTCTGGAGGGCATAAGTAGGAGATGGGAGAGGAAAAAACTAAAAAGTGTTTGCAGGAGAAGATTTTCCACACAGAGTACGGTGCAGGTATGAAATGGTTTTCGAGGGGAAGTGGTAGAGAAAAGTACAACAACAACATGCAAAAGACATTTGGGCAGGTACATAGAGAGGAGAAGGTTTGAAGGGATATGGGTCAAATGCAGTGAAACGCGACTCGTTCAGGGACTCTGGTCAGCATGGACTAGTTGGATCGAAGGAACCGTTTCCGTGCTGCATAACCCTGTCTCCTGTTATTGGAGGAGGAGACTACTGAGATACGGCACGTTATAGACACTGAAGCAAGTTACAGCGATAGGGATGGTAGTCTGGAATGCAGTATAATTCAAATATGTAGAGGGAGTATAGGGAAGGGAGGAGGTTACCGGGACAGAAACTGTTATAGGAGTTACAAATTATTGAAAACACTAGTCACCAAGACATGTCATAGATAGATTTTGCAGAGTAGTGAGTCTTAGCACAACAGAACTTACTATAGGGGCGTTGATTTAGCCAGGGGTGTGTCTGTACTGTGCTCCCATTCCAGCACTGTATCTATGTCATGTTTTGTTAGCCGATGTTTGGAGCCCTCTCTTTGCTCTCTGCTCTGTTCACTGTGTGTGATCTTACCTCACTGCAGGATTTATTGAAGACTCCAAATCTCCCTTCCCTTTGTCTCCCTGGCTGATCAACCATCTTCAATGTGGCGATGGACGAGACACCCAGCAGCTGGGAATTCTATTGAATCAGGCCCTTCCTAATACCTACAGGAGTCAGAGGAATAGACAGTGTGGGAAATTAGACTGATCCCGTGAGGGGTACACGTGGAGAATGGCACTCAGTCCAACAGAGATATGAAAGATTCAGTCTCCATCCCTGGCCTGTGCTGTTGTGTCTCTCTGGAGTGAAGACTTCAATTGGCTCAGGATCTGGAGTAGCTGCAAGAGTGAGAGACACTGACAGAGGCAGCAATTAGACCCTCACAGTGAGGGATACCACATGGAGAGAGACTGAGTGATATCACCAGAGGGCAGGAAGATTTCATAACGAAACAATCATGTAGGAAGAACAGGTTTAGGTTCCTGATGCCCTGGTATCAGTGCTCAGGAATGAGCAACCTTTGAGCAGGTGAAGTGATGGCCTCGAGGTATTATTGCGAGAACATGTATCTAAAAGCTCATCCAATGTTGAGTGGAGGCAGGTTTAAATCCCACCATCAGAAATGGTGGAATTTGCAATGAATGTTTTTTAAAAATTGCAATTAACAACCAATGAATAAGCACGAAATCATTGCTGCTGTCCAAAACAATGTTGTTCATCAAAAATACATTTGGGGACATCTGCCATCCTCACGTGGTCTGTACGACATCCCCACAGCAAAGTGTTTGCCTCTGAAATGGCCGAGCAAGTTACTCAGCTCAGGGCAGCGAGGGCTGGGCAAGAAAGGCTGGTCAGTCAGAGACACCAACATCTCATACCTGAGTTTAAAAGTAAACCATTCGGATGTTCACACTGGAACTGCACCTGGACCAGTGTCCTGGCCAATCACGTCTGTAGGTTTAGGGACCGGGCTTCAAATTGACAGAGAGGATGCAGGGACAGGGTTCTGGTGAAAGGAGCTTTCCAAATCCAAATAGAAAAGGTGAAGCTTTGGAACAGCATGGGGATGTGGCTGAAGACAAGCAGGATGGGACCAAGTTTAACTAAAACTGTACGTCAGCGAATCATTTTGTGACAGGAAATTGTAGGAAACAGTAAATTATGTTTTTTTTGTGGAATGGACAAAGTCTCTGCCATAAGGTAGATGGATTTGTGACACAGAGATAAAAGAGATGTAGACACCAGGGTGACGTGGTTACAGGGTGAAAAAAGGTGGACAAAAATATTCAATGGTTCACAACCTTGTGCAAACTCAGGCAAAGTGAACAACGCTAACAATAATTGATAACAAAGGCATTACAGAGAAACCATGTGGCCGCAGATCATGAAATAGAGTCAGTCTGAATGTAAATTCTGGCTACTACTTGCCAAGGACACAAGCAGCAGAGCAGTTTTAGGCCACTGAACAGCATTTCATTTCTCATCACTGCATTATACAGGAACTCATTGGAATTTTTAATAAAGGCATAATGACAATTCTGTGAAAATTCAAAATTCGTATAATCTTGACAATCACACTGACAACAGTGATATTGGAAGGGATATCGGAGAATTTTTTTCAGTGTTTCTTTAAATAACACATTGTGCAACTGGCTCGGGATGTAACTCTGTCAGATCGACCGTTGTGTGATGAAACTTAGTGAATGAGTAATGTCACCTGGAGAGATCCTCTGGGAAATTGTGATAAAGTGCGTTTTCAAGAAATATAAAATTTTAAAGTGAATCGCAGAAAGGACAAGCTACAATTAAAAACAGAAATTGCCAATTACATGAGTTTGAGAGGAGAACTGATCAAGGTAAACAATCTAAACAGACTGAAACATGTGTGTGCGTAAATGGACAGTGGTTAACATTTGAAGGAACAGTGTAAATCACTCAACAAAAGGATAATCCATTGAAATAGACAAACCTCACTAAGAAACTCACACCTGTCCCTCACTCAGGACAAAATGGATCATATTAGATTATGACGCTGAGAAGTACTTAAAACCCTGAAGTGCGAGAGTGCTTTAGGAGTAAGTTTTAAAGGGGTTGTAAAGGTTCTGCTAGCAGGAGGAGGGCAGTTGGAAGAGGAATCCCTGTGAGAGTATAATGTCACAATAGGAACAGGGAGGGGTGAAGGTGCTGGAGGTGGTGAGAGTGTGACAGAGATGGTCAGGGCCTGAAGTGTGTTTCAAACTAAGTACGGGTTGTTGCAGCTGGAGTTGTTTGCAGAGATAGGGAGGGACATATGTATTTTAATTATTCATTTATGGGATGTGGGTGTCACTGCCTGGACTAACATTCTTTGACCCCACTCTTAATTACCCAGAAGACAGCTCAGAGTCAGCCCTCTTGCTGTGGGTCTGGAGTCAAATGTTGGCCAGACCAGGTGAGAATATTTGTTGTCCTTCCCTAAAGCAGGGAAGTGAACCTGATGAGTTCTTCCTACTGATCAGCAATGCATTTATGGTGGCCTCGCCAATGTCTTGTACAGATACAACATGACACCCCAACTCTTACTCTCCATGGTCTGACCAATGAAGGTAACCATCCCAAACACCTGCTTCACCAGCCTGCTTGCCTGTGATGCAACTTTCAAAAAACTGTGTACCTGCACCCCCGTGTCTCTGACTGACAACACCACCCAGGGCCCGAACATTAACTGTACAGGTCCCACCCTGGTTTGTTTCACCAAAATGGAACACTTCACGTTTATCTAATTAAACTCTATCTGCTATTCTTCAGCCCACT
This sequence comes from Hemiscyllium ocellatum, assembly GCF_020745735.1. Taxonomy (NCBI): domain Eukaryota; kingdom Metazoa; phylum Chordata; class Chondrichthyes; order Orectolobiformes; family Hemiscylliidae; genus Hemiscyllium; species Hemiscyllium ocellatum. Next base: position 248,116 of record NC_083429.1, on the reverse strand, counting down.
ATCCCAGCAGTACTGTTCATCCTGTTGTATCATAGATATCCTTCTTCACTGTCCACTTTACCACCAATGCCAGTGTCACCCAAAAACCTTACTTACCAGGAAACCAATATTCCCATCCAAACTATTTATTCAAATGACAAACAACAGGGGACCCACTCCACCGCTGGTCACATGTCTCCAGTCAGAAAAACAACATGTCTCCCACCACCCTCTGTCTCCAACCATCAAGCCCAATTTTGTATCCAGTTGACTAGCTCCTCCTGAATGCCATATCCTTTTATACTGATCTGAGCTTATTACCCAGTTTACCGTATGGAACGTAGAACACAGAACAGTACAGCACAAGACCCTTCGGCCATGATTTCATGCCAACCTTTTATTCGACTGTAAGACCAAATTAACTTCCATACCCTTCATTTTACTATCATCCATGTGCCTATCCAAGAGTCTATTAAATGTCCTGAATGTATCTAATTTTACGACCACCATAGTCAGTGCATTCCAACCACCTACCATTCTCTATCCTTTTATCCATCCTCCATTCACCTTAAAATTATACCCCCTTGTAATAGCCATTTATGCCAAAGGAGAAAAAGCCTCTGACTATTCACTGTCTGTGTGCCTCTCATCATCTTGTTCACCTCTACCACTTTGCCCCATCCCTTTCTTCACTCCAATGAGAAAAGCCTTAGCCCCCTCAACCTTTCTTCATAAGAAATGCCCTCCATTCCAGGCAGCATCCTGGTAAATCTCGGGTGTACACTCCCTAAAACTTGTACATCCTTCCTGTAAATAGGGACCAGAACTGAACACAATATTCCAAGTGTGGTCTCACCAGGATGCTATAAAGATGCAGTAAAACCTCACTGTTCTTAAAATCAATCCCCTTGCTAAGAAAAGCCAACACAACATATGCTTTTTAACAACCCTATCAACGTGCGTGGCAACTTTGAGGGATCTATGGACAAGGACACCTTGATCTCTCTGATCCTCCACCCTGCCAAGCATTCTGCCTTTCACCCTGCATTCTGTATTCAAATTCCACCTTCCAGAATGAATCACTTCACACTTTTCCAGCTTGAACTCCATTTGCCATTTCCGGCCCAGCTCTGCGCCCTGTCAATGTCACATTGAAAGCTACAACAGCCCTCCACATTACCCATCGTTCCCCCAGATTGGCAAGTTAACGAACCCACTCTCTAACATCCACATCCAAGTCATTTATAAAAATCACAGAGAGCAGAGTCCCAAAGCCAACTGTTACAGAACACCACTGGTCACTGAGCTCCAGGCTCAATACTGTCCATCTACTGCCATACTCTGTCAAATCTGGGCCATCCAATCCTGTATCCAGACAGACAGATTTCCCTGTATCCCATGCCTCCTTATTTTCTGAATGAGCTTCAACATATTCTGCCATATCTTCAAAGAATTCAATAAGATTTGTGAAGCATGACCTGACCCCTCACAAACTCATGCTGTCAAAAATTTAACGATGGTTTTCCAAGTAGTCATAAATTCTGTCTGTCAGAGTCCTCGCCGATAATCTGCACCCCAGAGACATTCGACCAAATCTGTAATTCCCAGGATTCTACTTCCGTAACATGGCCCCGACTCTACAAATCTTCCCTCCTCTGCCACATTCCCCAAAAGGGCACTGGAGGGTGGAGGGGGTTACAGAGATAGGGAGGGATATCAGGACAAGAGGATTTTGCAGACATTCAGAGGATTGCAGTGCCAATAGGAGGATTCAGTAATTGTGAGGTTACATGGTGATGAAGGTATTTGAGGAGGGAGGGATGATTGTAGCGAAATGAAAGGTTTCACAGTTTAGGTGCTTTGTTAGGACTGCAAGTGGTTACTGAGTTGCGGAAGGTTTAAGCACTGGTGTATTTTACATAAAGATCATTTTGATTGCAATGTCAGGAAGAGGATTCAGGAAGCTGGAGAGTATGGGGTTTGAACGAGGTTACGCAAATGGGAAGAGTTGTCAGAGGTGGAGGTGTTTACAGAGACAGCAATGGTCTGATCTGGAACAGAGGACCCAGATTGGGAGGGATATGGGACTGGAGGTGGTTTCACAGGGAAGGAGGACCATAGAGCCACAGGAGGTTACAGAAATGTGGAGAGCTGTAGGGCCTGCAGGAGTTCGTGGAGATGGGGAGGTTGGGAGGGATGGATCAGTTTACAGGGATAAGTATAGTGGTAGGACAGTGCTGGTTTATACTGACAGGGACTATTTAGGGAATGGACCAGATTACAGAATTAATGTAGGTTATATAGGCTGGAAGAAAAAAACACACACTGAACAGGTTTAGAGATATCGAAATTCTTAGGTTCTGGTGTTATTTAGACATGGAGGATGTGGAATCGGACATACTTTCCTGGAGATGAGAACAGCAATTTTGATTGGAGACAGTTACACAGATAAAGGAGTATTAGTAATCTCCTCCAGTTTGGCCTAAGTGGGAAAGTGCTGTAGGGGAGGTTGTCGTTAACACAGATAGGGGTGTAAGAGCTGGAGAAGTTTATGCAGATGAGTAGATGGAAATACTGGAAGAGCTTACATTGACACGGTGGGTGACAGTGATGAGAGCACGTTACACAGATCGCAGGTCCTTTTGGAACTGGATTGGAACAGTCACAGGGACTGGAGTGGGTTCGACCTATCGGAGTGTGGCAGAGACCTGAGAAGATTATAGGGTCTCCACAGATTGATTGTGCCTTTAGGGCTGGAAGAGGTTCGGTAGATACAGAAACCTTAAACCCAATGTATACCATCTTCATTTGCCAGACCAGAGCCTCAATGTCCCTCATCAGCCAGGGATCCCTAAAACTGCCATTTTCCCTTCACCCTAACAGGTATATACTGACCCTGAATTTTCAGTATCACACTTTTAAAAGCCTCCCGTTTTCCAGTCGTTTCTTTTCCTTCAAACAGACTCACCCACTCAACCTCTGCTAGGTCCTGCTTCATGGCCCCAAAACTGGCTGTGTTCCAGCACAGCTCCTTAACCTGTGGACCTCTCCTATCATTTTCTGTAGTTATGTTAAAACTAAGACAGTTGCGGTCGCTGGACCCAAAGTGCTCTCCGACTGATACTTCAGTCACTTCCTGACCTCGTTTTCTCAGGGGAGATTCAATGTTGTGCCCACCTGAGTAGAGTAGGACCGTCTACATATTGGTCAAGGAAATGTCTTGGACCCATTTGACAAATTGTTACCCATATGGGCCTTTTATTCTCTGAGTAGACAAGTCAATCCAGGGGAAATTAAAATCTCTATTCAATACTACTCTCTTATTCCTACAGCTATACATCTCTCTACACATCTGCTCTTCTTATACTCGCTGGCTATTTGCGAGTCTGTAATACAATCCCAACAAAGTGACTGTCCCCTTCTCCTTTCTAACTCCTAACCATATGGCCTCATTTGATGACTCTTTAGGAATATCCTCTCTGACCACTGTTGTTATGCTCTCCCTTATCAAAAGCGCAACTCCCCTTCCTCCCTTGTCTTTTTGTCACGCCTGTACCTTCTGTATCCTGGAACACTGAGCTGCCAGTCCTGCCCTTCTCTCAGCCATGTTTCTGTTATGGCGATATCATCCCAGTCCCCAGAGCCAATCCATGCTCTGAGCTCACCTGCCTTACCAGTCAGGCCTCGTGTCAAAATAAATGACCTTTAAACCAGAAGTCTTTTCCCTCCCTTGACTGTGCCCCTGGATATCCTGAACAGGAAACGTGCTCTCGGTGGCTGGTGTATTTTCCTCTGACTGGCCGATGGTCTCTCTCTTTTTCAGAATCCCAATCCCCTGGCAAACCAGATTAAACCCTCCCAGGTAACACTAGCAAATCTCCCTCCCAAGTTGCTTGTACCCCTCTGGTTCAAGTCTAACCAGTTCCCCCTTTTCCAGGTCACCTCTACTGCAGAAGAGATCCCAATGACCCAAGACGTAAAAACCCTTCCCCCTCCACCAGCTCCTCAGGCACTCATTCATCAGCTTATCTTTCTATTTCCGTATTCACTGGCGAGTGGCACTGAATACTAACGACAGAAGATTAACTAGGCACAGAATGTGTCCCCTTGAAGATCAATGGGATAATCCATGTATGGAACCACAGGTGATGGGTGCGATCCTTGACAAAAATTTCACATCAGAACTTAAAGACTGGGGAAGTCAGGGAAAGAAAGTCTTCAAAAGACTCCACATATCAGAACAAGAGTTGCTGGAGATTTTAAAATGCATAAAAAATAGACAAATCCCTGGAGCTAATCATGTATATCCGAGGACATTGGGGTAAACTCAGAAAGAAGTGCCCCTTAAAGAGGTATTCATATCAGTGACAGCCACTGGTGATGAGCTGGAAGCCTGCACAAGTAATGTCTCACAAACTTGACTGAGTTTGTTGAAGAGGTGACTAAGAAGATAGATGATGACAGAACAGGAGACTGTGTCTATACTGACCACAGCGAGACCTTGGACAGGGTTTAGCGTGGAACACTGGTTAGTAAGTTAGATCACATGGGAGTAGGGAGAGATAGCCAACTGGATACAAAATTGGCTTGACAATGAGAGACTGAGGGTGGTGGGAGAGGGTTGTTGTGCAGACTACGGGCCTATCACCAGCGGTGTGCCATAAGGAACAGTACTAGATCCACTGTTATGAATCATTTACAGACATTATCTCTGTAAGAGCATAGGAGTCGTTGTTAGTAAGTTTGTTGATAAAAGTCCGGATATAACACGGGTTATTGTGCGCTGGGAATACAGTTATCGAATAACTGAGCCAGTGGGCCAAGGAATGAAAGGTGGAGCTGAATTCAGGTGATGGATTTTGTTAAAACAAACAAGGGAGGACTAACACAATTAATGGTCGGGCCTGGGCAGCGTTGGCGAACAGAGAGAGAGACCAAGGAGTCCAGTTACATTGTTCCTTGGATGTGGCATCACACATGGACAGGGTGGGGAAAGGGCATTTGGCAGACTTACTCTCATGGGTCACAGCATTGACTACATGAGATGGTACATCATGATAAGGCTGTATAAGGCACTGCTGGGTCCCCAGTTGGAGTACTGCACAGAATTCTAATCCTCCTGCTTTAGGAAGAATTTCCTGAAACTGTAAATGGAGCAAAGATTGACGAAGATGTTACTGATACTGCAGCGTTTGACAGAAACTGAGAGGCTGGATAAGGTGGAAAGCAACATCGGGGGATGAGATACATTTGGCATTTTAGGTTAAGGAGAATACAATTAAATTCTACAGCACACAAGTACAAAAAAACAACTAGAGAGACACTCGGGCCCCGCAAAGATCAATAAGGCCATCCATGAGTGGAATCACAGAAGATGGGCGAGACCCTAAATGAACATTTTATGTCAGAAATTACTGTGGACAGGTCAGTTAAAGACACAGTGATGGATTGAAAAGAGTTCCCTTTACAGAAGAGGTGGTGCTGGAGGTCTAAGAACACAAAGGTAGAGAAAGCACTAGTTCCTGAGCATGTGTATCCCAAAACATTGTGGCAAAGTGGTGGCAGGGACTCGAGCAGAACTATTTGTATCATTGTCCACGAGGAATACAGGAAAGGTGATTAGCCAGGGCAGTGGAGTCCATAAGTACATTGGATCGAAGTGCAGAAGTAGGAGGTGTTAGCAATTCTGCAAAATCTAAAAATAGATAAGTCCCCAGGGCCGGATGGGATTTATCCTCGATTCTCTGGGAATCCAGGAAGAAGACTGTCATGCCTTTGGCTTTGATGTTTCTGTCGTCATTGTTTACAGGAATAGTGCCAGAAGGTTGGAGGAGAGCAAATGTTGCCCCCTTAAAATAGATGACGTACAGTGTGGAAACAGGCCCTTCAGCCCAACAAGTCCACACCGACCCTCTGATGAGCAGTCCACCCAGACCAATTCCCTTCCATTTACCCCTTCTCCTAACACTATGGGCAATTTAGCATGGCCAATTCACCTAACCTGCACATTTTGGACTGTGGGAGGAAACCGGAACACCCAGAGGAAACCCACACAGACACGGGGAGAATGTGGAAACTCCACACATACAGTTGGCTGAGGCAGGAATTGAAGCCGGGTCTCTGGTGCTGTGAGGCAGCTGTGCGAACCACTGCGACACCGTGCCACCCCAAGCAGGCGATTGGAGACAATCTTGGTAGTTACAGATGTTTGTGCCTTAATTTGATTCTGGGTAAAGTGTTGGAAAGGCTTGTAAGGGATAGGATTTATTTTCAGCTGGAGATTAGCAAGTTGATGAGGGATAGTCAACACGATTTTGTGAAGGGTAGGTCGTGCCTCACAAACCCTATTGAGGTCTTTAAGAAGGAGAACAAAGACAGAGATGGATGAGAGTAAAGCAGTTGATGTGGTGTCTATGTATTTCAGTAAGGTGTTTGTTAACGTTGGAGGAGAAAGTGAGGACTGCAGATGCTGGAGATCAGAGCTGAAAATGTGTTGCTGGAAAAGCACAGCAGGTCAGGCAGCATCCATGGAGCAGGAGATTTGACGTTTCGGGCATAAGCCCTTCATCAGGAATGAGGAGAATGTGCCAGGCAGGCTAAGATAAAAGGTAGGGAGGAGGGACTTGGGGGAGGGGCGATGGAGATGTGAAAGGTGGAAGGAGGTCAGGGTGAGGGTGATAGGCCGGAGTGGGGTGGGGGCGGAGAGGTCAGGAAGAAGATTGCAGGTTAGGAAGGCGGTGCTGAGTTCGAGGGATTCGACTGAGACAAGGTAGGGGGAGGGGAAATGAGGAAACTGGAGAAATCTGAGTTCATCCCTTGTGGTTGGAGGGTTCCTAGGCGGAAGATGAAGCGCTCTTCCTCCAACCGTCGTGTTGTTATGGCCTGGCGATGGAGGAGTCCAAGGACCTGCATGTCCTTGGTGGAGTGGGAGGGAGAGTTGAAGTGTTGAGCCACAGGGTGGTTGGGTTGGTTGGTCTGGGTGTCCCAGAGGTGTTCTCTAAAACGTTCTGCAAGTAGGCGGCCTGTCTCCCCAATATAGAAGAGGTCACATCTGGTGCAGCGGATGCAATAGATGATGTGTGTGGAGGTGCAGGTGAATTTGTGGCGGATATGGAAGGATCCCTTGGGGCCTTGGAGAGACGTAAGGGAGGAGTTGTGGGCGTAAGTTTTGCATTTCTTGCGGTTGCAGGGGAAGGTGCCAGGAGTGGAGGTTGGGATGGTGGGGGGTGTGGACCTGACGAGGGAGTCATGGAGGGAGTGGTCTTTTCGGAATGCTGATAGGGGAGGGGAGGGAAATATATCCCTGGTGGTGGGGTCCGTTTGGAGATGGCAGGAATGACGGCGGATGATACGCTGTATACGGAGGTTGGTGGGGTGGTAGGTGAGAACCAGTGGGGTTCTGTCCTGGTGGCGGTTGGAGGGGCAGGGCTCAAGGGCGGAGGAGCGGGAAGTGGAGGAGATGCGGTGGAGGGCATCGTCGATCACGTCTGGGGGGAATCTGCGGTCCTTGAAGGAGGAGGCCAACTGGGCTGTACGGTATTGGAACTGGTCCTCCTGGGAGCAGATGCGGCGGAGACGAAGGAATTGGGAATATGGGATGGCGTTTTACGAAGGAATTGGGAATATGGGATGGCGTTTACGAAGGAATTGGGTTAAGGTTGTTAAGGTTCCCCATGGTAGGCTATTGCCGATAATACGGAGCATGGGATTGTGGGTGATTAAGCAGCTTGAATCAGAAATTGGCTCACTGAAAGAAGGCAGAGGGTAGTGGTTGATGGGAAAGATTGATCCTGGAGTTCAGTTACTAGTGGATACTGCCAGGATGTGTTTTGGGTCCACTGTTGCTGTCATTTATATTAATGACCTGAATGAGGGCATTGAAGGATGGGTTAGTAAATTTGCAGAAGATACAAAGGTTGGTAGAGATGTGGATAGTGACAAAGAATGTTGTGGGTTACAGAAAGGTAAAGATAACCTGCACAGCTGGGCTGAAAGTTCGCAAATGGAGTTTAATGTGGAAAGGTGTGAAGCGATTCACTCTGGAACACAGACTACTGGGATAATGGTAAGATTGTTGGTATTGTAGATGAACAGAGATCTCTATGTCCATGTACATAGATCATTGAAAGTTGCCACCCAGGTTTAAGAAGCCATTCAGTGTGTAAGCTTGTATTGGTAGAGGGATTGAGTTTCAGAAACATTAGATGATGTTGCAGCTGTACAAAACTCTGGTGTGGCCACATTTGTTCAGGTCACTGAATTACAGGATGGATGTGTAAGCTTCGGAAATGATTCAGAGGAGATTTACTAGGAAGTTACCTGGTATGGAGGGAAGGTCTTATGAGGAAAGGCTGAGGGACTTGAAGATGTTTTTGTTCAAGATAATGTGTTTGAGGTCAATTAATTGAGATATATAAGATAATCAGCAGGTGAGATGGGTTGGACAGGGAGAGCCTTATCTCTTGGGTGGCGATGTCTAGCACGAGGGGAAATAGTTTTAAATTGAGGCCGATATTAATATTAATAAATAGATATGGGATAGATGCCAGCAGGAGATTCTTTACTCAGAATAGTCAGGGCCAACTTTAAAGGCATTTAAACAGTCTTTGGGTAGGCATATGGACAAGAATTGGAAAAGTGTTGGTTCGATTGGCTTCAGATTAGGTCTACAGGTTGGCACAAAATCGAAGGCAGAAGGGGCTGTATTGCACTGTCATGTTCTAGTGGGCATAAATGTGTGATGGGAGAGGAAAGACTTAAGAGAGATTTTAGGAGAAAATTTTCTACACAGAGGACGGTGCAGTTATGGAATGAGCATCCAGGGGAAATGGAAGAGAAAAGTACAATTACAACCTGTAAAAGTTGCGCACGTACATGGGGAGGAGAAAGTTTGAAAGGATACGGGTCAAATGCAGGGAAACGCGACTCGTTCATGGACTCTGGTCAGCATGGACTAGTTGGGTTGAAGGAACAGTTTCCGTGCTGCATGGATCTGTCTCCAGTTATTGGAGGAGGAGACGACTGAGATAAGGAATGTTGTGGACACTGAAGCAAGTTACAGCGATAGGGACGGTAGTCCGGAATGTAGTACATTTCAAATATGTGGAGGGCCTATTGGGCTAGGAGGAGGTTACAGAAATAGGAACTGTTATAGGAGTTACAAATTATTGAAGACACTAGTGCACAAGACATGCCATAGATACAGTGTTGCAGAGTAGTGAATCTTAGTACAACAGAACTTACATTAGGAGCGGTGATTGAGCCTGAGGTGTGTGTGTGCACTGTGCTCCCACTCCAGGACTGTACCTATGTCATGTATTGCCAGCTGATGTTTGTAGCCCTCTTGTTGCTCTCTGCTCTGTGCACTGTGAGTGATCTTACCTCACTGCAGGATTTATTGAAGGCTCCAGATCTCCCTGCCCTTTGTCTTTCTGGCTGACCAACCATCTCAATGTGGTGAAGGACGAGACACCCAGCAGCTGGGAAGTTAATTGAGTCTGACCCTTCCTGAGTACCTACAGGAGACAGGAATAGACAGAATGGGAAATTAGACTGATGTGGTGAGGATTAAAAATGGGACTGAGTACCACCATAGAGATCTGGAAAATCCCAGTCTCCATCCATGGCCTGTGTTCCCTCATCTCTCTGGAGTGGAGAATTCTGTTGGCTCAGGATCTGGTATAATATATATAGAGAGAGAGCGAAAGCAAGAGCAAGAGCAAGAGCGTGATACTAAGTGATATCACCAGAGTGCTGGAAGATATCAGGGACACATAATTGTGCTGGAAGAACAGGTTTTGCTTCATTATGCACTGGTATAACCGGTCAGGAATGAGCAACCTGTGAGCAGGCGAAGTGATGGCCTAATGATATCATTGCTAGAGCATGTATCCCAAACCTCAGCTAATGTTCAAGGGATGCAGGCTGGTATCCCACAATCAGAAATGGTGGAATTTGAAATCACCAATTTTAAAAGTAGTAATCAACAATCCACAAATAAGTATGAGGCCATTGCTGATGTACAAAAAACCCAAACACTTGTCCTTTCGAGAAGGACGTCTGCCCATCCTCACGTGGTCTGCACGACATACCCACAGCAAAGTGTTTGCCTCTCAATTACCCTCTGAAATGGCCAAGCAAGTTACTCAGCTCATGGGCAACTAAGGCTGGGCAAGAAAAGGCTGGTCAGCCAGAGACACTCACATCCCATAGCTGGTTTAATAAATAATCCATTAGGATGGCCCCCTGGAACTGTGCTGGGTCCACTGTCCTGGCCAATCATGTTGGTAGGTTTATGGACAGGGCATTAAACTGACAGAAAGGATGCAGGGACAGGGTCCAGGTGAAAGGAGCTTTCCAAATCCAAAGAGAAAAGGTGAAGCATCGGAACAGCATGGGAATGTGGCTGAAGGCAATCAGAAAGGAACAGGATGGGACAGAGATTAACTAAAATTGTACGTCAGTGAATAGATTTGTGACAAAAAATTGTGGGAAAGAGTAAGTTATGTTTTTTTTCGAATGGACAACGTCGCTGCAACAAGGTAGATGGATTTAAGACTCAGAGATAAAAGAGATTTAGACAGCAGGGAGACATAGCTACATGGTGAACAAAAATATTTAATGGTTTACAATCTTGTGCAAACTCAGGCAAAATGGGTAACACTAACAATAATGGGTAACAAAGGCATTACAGAGAAAGCATTTGGCCTCAGCTCATGGAGTAGAGTCCGTCTGAATGTAAATTCTGGCTACTACTTGCCAAGGACACAAGTAGCAGAACAGTTTTAGTCAATGAACAGTGTTCCGTTGCTCATCACTGCATTACACAGGAACTGATTGGAATTGTTAACAAAGGCTTGGGGATAATTCAGTGAAACTTCAATCTTTATATAATCTTGTCAATCACACTGACAACAGTGATATCGGAAGAGGAGTTGGGAGTTTTTTTTCCCAATGTTTCTTTGAATAACACACTGTGCAACTGTCTAGGGATGTAACCATGTCAGATCGACCGTTATGTGATGGAACTTAGGGACTGAGTAATGTCACCTGGCGAGATCCTCTGGGAAATCGTGATAAAGTGCAGTTTAAAGGAATTTAAACTTTTAAAGTGAATCACAGAAAGGACAACTTGCAACTTAAAGCAAAATAACTTAAAGCTTAAAGCAAAAATAGCCAGTTACATGAGGTTGAGAGGAGAACTGACCAAAATAAACACGCTAAACAAACTGAAATATGTGTCTGTAAATGAACAATGGAAAACATTTGAGGGACAGTGAAAAGCACTCAACAAAAGAACATTCCATTGAGACAGATAAAACCTCAGCAAGAAATTCCCACCCGTCCCTTACTCAGGACAAAATGGATCATATTAGATTATGAGGCTAAGAAGATCACCAAAAAGTACTTAAAACCCTGAAGTAAGAGAATATTTGAGGAGTAAGTGTTAAAGGGATTGCAAAGGATCTGCTAGCAGGAGGAGGGCAGTTGGAATGGGAATCATGATCAGCGTTTAATGATACAACAGGTGGTGAGAGTGTTACAGAGAGTGGTCAGGGCCTGAATGGTATTATAAAGCCAGTACGGATTGCTGAAGATGGAGGGGCTTGCAGAGATAGGGAGGGACATATTTATTTTAATTTATTAATTAATGGGATGTGGGTGTCACTGATTGGATCAGCATTCTTTGTCCCACTGCTAATTACCCAGAGGGTAGCTCAGAGTCAGCCATATTGCTGTGGGTCTGGAGTCACATATTAGCCAGACCAGGTTAGAATATCAGATGTCCTTCACTAAAGGAGGTATGTGAACCTGATGAGTTCTTCCTACAGATCAGCAATGCTTCTATGGTGACCTCACCAGTGTCTTGTACGGATAAAACATGGTGAAAACAAGGGCTGCAGATGCTGGAAACCAGATTCTAGATAATCGTGGTACTGGAAAAGCACAGCAGGTCAGGCAGCATCTTGACATCCCAACTCTTACACTCAATGCTCTGCCCATCCCAAACACCTGCTTCACCAGATTGTCTCCCTGTGACACCACTTTCAAAGCACTGTGTACCTCCATCCCTGGGTCTCTGACTGACAACACTACCCAGGGCCCGAACATTAACTGTACAAGTCCCACTCTGGTTTATTTTACCAAAATGGAACATTTTGCATTTATCTAATTAAACTCCATCTGCTATTCTTCAGTCCACTATCCCAGCAGTACTGTTCATCCTGTTGAACCACAGACAACCTTCTTCACTGTCCATTTTACGACCAATGTCAGTATCGCCCAAAAAAACTTACCAGGAAACTAATATTCCCATCCAAACCATTTATCCAAATGACAAACAACAGGGGACCCACTCCACCGCTGGTCACATGCCTCCAGTCAGAAAAACAACATGTCTCCCATCACCCTCTGTCTCTGACCATCAAGCCCAATTTTGTATCCAGTTGACTAGCTCCTCCTGAATGTCATATCCTTTTACACTGATCTGAGCTTATTATCCAGTTTACCATACGGAACGTAGAACACAGAACAGTACAGCACAAGACCCTTCAGCCATGATGCCATGTCCATCTGTTACCCGACTGTAAGATCAAACTAACCTACATAACCTTCATTTTACTATCATCCATGTGCCTAACTAAGAGTCTATTAAATGTCCCATTACACCCACCCACCACTCTCTGTGTAAAGAAGCTACATCTGAAATCTCCCCTTACCCATCCTCCAATCACCTTACAATTATGCCCCCTTATACCATGTATGCCATGGGATAAAGAAGTCTCTCACTGTTCACTCTATCTATACCTCACACCATCTTGTTCACCTCTACCAAGTTGCCACTTACCGTTCTTCACTCCAATGAGAACAGCCGAAGCTCCCTCAACCTTTCGTCATAAGACATGCTCTCCAGTACAGGCAGTATCCTGATAAATCTCCTCTTTACCTTCTCTGATGCTTTCACAACCTTCCTGTAATGAGGGGACCCGAACTGAACACAATATTCTAAGTGGGGTCTAACCAGGGCTCTTAGAGCTGCAGCATAACCTCACGGCTTTAAAACTCAATCCCCTAGCTAATGAAAGCCAATACAACATATTCCTTCTTAACAACATTATCAGCTTGGGGGACAAATTTGATGGATCTCAGGTCATGAAATCCAAGATCCATCTGTTCCTCCACACTATCCAGTATTCTGCCTTTACCACTGTATTCTGCAAAATGAGCCACTTCACACATTTCCGGATTTGACTTCATCTGCCACTTCTCAGCCCAGCTCTACATCTTGTCAATATCCCGTTTCAACCTACAACAGCCCTCCACATTATTCACCACTCCACCAACCTTTGTCTCATTGGCAAAGTTACTAACCAACTTTTCCACTCACACATCCTAGTCATTCATAAACTAATAAAGAGCAGAGATCCCGTAACCTCTCCCTGCAGAAAACCACTGGTCACCGAGCTCGAGGCTGAATGCTTTCCATCTGGCATCACCCTCTGTCTTCTATGGGCCAGGAATTCTGTATCCAGACAGACAGGTTTCCATGTTTCCCATTCTCTGTACTTTTCCAATGAGCCATAAATGCATTTTGTCATATTCTCAAAGGATTCAATAAGACTTGTGAGGCATGACCTGTCCCTTAAAAAGCCATGCTGACTCTCTGTAATCAAACTATGGTTTTCCAAGGAATCATAAATCCTGTCTCTCAGAGTCCTCTCCGATAATCTGCACATCACAGACAGAAGACTGACAGGTCTGTAGTTCCCAGGATTATCTCTATTCCCTTTCTTGAACAATGCATGGCTGATTCACCTAACCTGCACATCTTTGGGCTGTGGGTGGAAACCGGAGCACCCGGAGGAAACCCATGCAGCCATGGAGAGAATGTGCAAACTCCATGCAGACAGTCGCCATGGGCTAAAATCGAAATCACGTCCCTGGTGCTGTGAGGCAGCAGTGCTAACCACTGAGCCGCCGTGCTGGCCCATGTAACTCTCTCGAGCCCTCCTTCTGATCCTGGGTTCCTCAACCTTAAGTCAGCTTCCTTCTTCCTCTTGACTAGATGTTCTACATCACTTGGAACCTTCGCAAATGCTTTGCTGAAGCTCATGTAGACAACGCTGACTGCTCTGCCTTCATCTATCTCTGGGCCAACTCCTCGAAGAGTCAATCCAGTTTGTGAAACACGGTTTTCCGCTCACAAAGCCATGTTGACTATCTCTAATCAGCCCTTGCCTTTCCAAATATATGTAGCTCCTTTCTCTCAGAATCTCCTCCAGCAACTTACCCAGCACTGGTCTCACGGGGCTGTAATTTCCTGGCATTTCCCTACAGCCTTTAAGTGATGGAACAGCATTAGCAGCCCTCCAGTCTTCCAACACCTCATTGTGTCTGTTGATAATATAAATATCTCTGTAAGGGACACCGCAATCTCTTCCCTAGCTTCCCATAATATTCAATGATAGACCTAATGAGCTACTGAGGATTGATCTACCTTTATTTGTTGTAAGATTCCAGCACTTTCTCGTCGCTGGTGAGGATTCATTCCAAGACATCGCTATTTATTCCCCATGTCTTTCTCCACAGTAACTTGTGACATCACTATTTTGTTTAATATCTCACCCACCTCCTGATAGTTAAGGGGCCCTATTCTCTACCAAGTTACTCCTTAGCCTTTATTGAAACTTGTGTAAACGTTTCTGAAATTTTAAATAAACCGTATCCTCGGTACAGCCACTCCTATACCCGTATCTATTCTGCCATTTATACTCACACCAATAAAAATACAATCCTACAGGCTCAAAGCAACATTCTCTTTTTATTAAATGTGTTTCTAAGGGCCCAGTTATTGTTCACTGACATATCCTTTCTAACACATTCCAGCTCCCGACCTACTGTCAGGAGAACACAATTTGGTTTCAGACTTACAGCAGAAAGGGTTATGGGAGTTTTATTTATCCATCTGAAAAAGGGAGCTTACAGGTTCAACAAGTAATAGAGGCTTTGGAATTAAGGAGGGTCATGGTGACTGAAGAATAATTTGGAGATGGGGAGTGATGTGGGGCTTGAAAGAGGTCAAAGAGATATGGAGGGCTGTTGGGATTGAAGGAGGTTACACAGATCAGGAGGATTATATTACTTAAAGTGTGGAAACAGGCCCTTCGGCGCACCGACCCACCGAAGTGCACCCACCCAGACCCATTCCCTTACGTTTACCCCCACACCTAACACTTTGGGCAATTTAGCATGGCCAGTTCAATTAACCTGCACATTTTTGGACTGTGGGAGGAAACCGGAGGAAACACACGCAGACACGGGGAGAACGTGCAGACACGGGGAGAATGTGCAAATTCCATACAGTTAGTGGCCTGAGGTGGGAAACGAGCCCGGGTCTCTGGCGCTGTGAGGCAGCAGTGCTAACCACTGTACCACTGTGCCGCCCACTAAGATTGAAGGAGGTAACTCTGAATGGGAGGGTCGTCGGGTCTGGATGAGATTATGGACATAGGGAGGGTCGTGGGGACTTTTGGAGATTATGGATTTAGGGAGGTATGTGGGGAATGATTCAGGTTACATAGATAGGAAGAGTCATGGGGACTGAAGGAGTTTTTGGAGATAGGGAGGGCTGTGGGTACTGAAGGAGGTTATGGAGATAGTAAGTCTATAGAGAAGCACAGGAAAGAAGAACAGGTATCGGCCATTTGACCACAGAGCTGGTCCCACCATTCAATATGATCAGGACTGATCATCTAACCCAGTACAGTGTTCCTGCTTTCACACCTTAACCTGATATTATAGTGACTACTGGCATTTAGTGATACAGCGGGCTGTAGTAACTGTGACGGGGGGTGTCTTACAGTGATAGGGACGGTTGTGGAAGCTGGAACAGGTGACAGATACAGGGTGGGTTTTAGGAATGGGAGGACTTTACAGGGATTTGGAGGAATGCAGGGATGGGACGTGGTAACAAACAAAGGGAGGATTTTGGGAGCTCGATCTGTGACAGGTACAGCTGAGAACACAAGTGAGTCAAACAGTGAGAGCAGGCAGGGACAAGATAGGAGTAATAAGTTAAACTGCATTTATTTCAATGCAAGGGGCCTAACAGGGAAGGCAGATGAACTCAGGGCATGGTTAGGAACATGGTACTGGGATCTCATAGCAATTACAGAAACATGACTCAGGGATGGGCAGGACTGGCAGCTTAATGTTCCAGGATACAAATGCTTCAGGAAAGATAGAAAAGTAGGCAAGAGAGGAGGGGAAGTGGCATTTTTGATAAGGGATAGCATTACAGCTGTGCTGAGGGAGGATATTCCCGGAAATACAACCAGGGAAGTTATTTGGGTGGAACTGAGAAATAAGAAATAGGTGATCACCTTGTTGGAATTGTATTATAGACCCCCAATAATCAGAGGGAAATTTAGAAACAAACTTGTCAGGAGATCTCAGCTATCTGAGAGAATAATAGGGAAGTTATGGTAGGGGATTTTAACTTTCCAAACATCGACTGGGATTGCCATAGTGTTAAAGGTTTAAATGGAGATAAACTTGCGTGTGTACACGACAATCTTCTGATTCAGTATGCGTATGTACCTACTAGAGAAGGTGCAAAACTTGACCTACTCTTGGGAAATAAGGCAGGGCAGGTGACTGAGGTGTCAGTGGGGGAGCACTTTGGGACCAGCGACCATAATTCTATTCGTTTTAAAATAGTGATGGAAAAGGACAGACCAGATCTAAAAGTTGAAGTTCTAAATTGGAGAAAGGCCAATTTTGATGGTATTAGGCAAGAACTTTCGAAAGCTGATTGGAGGCAGATGTTCACAAGTAAAGGGACAGCTGAAAAAAGGGATGCCTTCAGAAATGAGATAACAAGAGTCCAGAGAAAATATATGCCGGTCAGGATGAAAGGGAAGGCTGGTAGGTCTAGGGAATGCTGGATGATGACAGAAATTGAGCATTTGGGTCAGAGAGAGAAGGAAGCATATGTCAGGTATAGATAGGATAGATCGAGTGAATCCTTAGAAGAGTATAAAGGAAGTAGGAGTATACGTAAGAGGGAAATCAAGAGGGCAAAACGCGGACATGAGATAACTCTGGCACATAGAATTATGGAGAATCCAAAGGGTTTTTACAAATGTATTAAAGACTAAGTGAAGCTACGGAGAGAACAGGGCCCCACAAAGGGCAGCAAGGTGGCCTTTGTGTGGAGTCACAAGAAATGGGGGAGATACAAAATGAATATTTTGCATCAGTATTTACTGTGGAAAATGATATGGAAGATATAGACTGTAGGGAAATAGATGGTGACATTTTGCAAAATGTCCACATTACAGAGTAGGAAGTGCTGGATGTCTTGAAACGGTTAAAGGTGGATCGAGGACCTGATCAGTTGTACCTGATCTGTGGGAAGCTAGAGAAGTGATTGCTGGACCTCTTGCTGAGATATTTGTATCATCGACAGTCACAGGTGAGGTGCCGGAAGACTGGAGGATGGCAAACATGGTGCTACTGTTTAAGAAGGGCGGTAAAGACAAGCCAGGGAACTATAGACCGGTGAGCCTGACCTCGGCGGTGAGCAAGTTGTTGGAGGGAATCCTGAGGGACAGGACGTACGTGTATTTGGAAAGGCAAGGACTGATTTGGGATAGTCAACATGGCTTTGTGCGTGGGAAATCATG
Organism: Hemiscyllium ocellatum; assembly: GCF_020745735.1. NCBI lineage: Eukaryota > Metazoa > Chordata > Chondrichthyes > Orectolobiformes > Hemiscylliidae > Hemiscyllium > Hemiscyllium ocellatum. Next base: position 230,450 of record NC_083429.1, on the reverse strand, counting down.
TCTCACAAACCTGATTGAGCTTTTTGAAAAAAGAACAAAGAAGATTGATGAGGGCAGAGCAGTAGATGTGATCTATATGGACTTCAGGAAGGCGTTCGACAAGGTTTCCCATGGGAGACTGATTAGCAAGGTCAGATCTCATGAAATACAGGGAGAACTAGCCATTTGGATACAGAACTGGCTCAAAGGTAGAAGGCAGAGGGTGGTGGAGGAGAGTTGTTTTTCAGACTGGAGGTCTGTGACCAGTGGACTGCCACAAGGATCGGTGCTGGGTCCTCTGCTGTTTGTAATTTACATAAATGATTTGGATGCGAGCATAAGAGGTACAGTTAGTAAGTTTGCAGGTGACACCAAAATTGGAGGTGTAGTGGACAGCGAAGATTGTTACTCAGATTACAATAGGATCTGGACCAGATGGGCTAATGGGCTGAGAAGTGGCAGATGGAGTTTAATTCAGATAAATGCGAGGTGCTGCATTTTGGGAAAGCAAATCTTAGCAGGACTTATACACGTAATGGTAAGATCCTAGGGAGTGTTGTTGAACAAAGAGACTTTGGAGTGCAAGTTCATAGCTCCTTGAAAGTGTAGTCGCCGGTAGATAGGAGAGTGAAGAAGGCGTTTGGTATGCTTTACTTTATTGGTCAGAGTATTGAGTACAGGAGTTGGGAGATCATGCTGCGGCTGTACAAGGCATTGGTTAGGCCACTGTTGGAACATTGCATGCAATTCTGGTCTCCTTCCTATGAGAAAGAGGTTGTGAAACTTGAAAGGGTTCAGAAAAGATTTACAAGGATGTTGCCAGGGTTGGAGGATTTGAGCTACAGGGAGAGGCTGAACAGGCTAGGGCTGTTTTCCCTGAAGAGTCGGAGGCTGAGGGGTGACCTTATAGAGGTTTACAAAACTATGAGGAGCATGGATAGGATGAATAGACAAAGCCTTTTCCCTGGGTCGAGGAATCCAGAACTAGAGGGCATAGGTTTAGGGCGAGAGGGGAAAGATATAACAGAGACCAAAGGGGAAAGGTTTTCACACAGAAGGTTGTACGTGAATGGAATGAGATGCCAGAGAATGTATTGGAGGCTGGTACAACGGCAACATTTATGAGGCATGTGGATGTGTGTATGAATAGAAAGGGTTTGGAGGGGTATGGACTGGGTGCTGGCAGATGGGACTATATTGGGTTGGGATATCTGGTCGGAATGGACAGGTTGGACCGAAGGGTCTGCTTCCATGCTGTATATCTATATTACTCATGGAGGTTATAGAAATAAACTGTGTGGTCGCACCTGGTGGATAAGGAGAAATGTGACAGAAACCGGGATTAAAGGCAAAGGCAGAGACATGGAGAGTTGTACTGGTTGGAGGAATTTACATGGATAGGCAGGATTGTAGGGGCTGATAGAGATAGGGGAAGTGGTATCTATGAAGCAAACAGTGGAGAAAATGACAGACAGAGGGAGGGTTCTGTGGAACAGATGAATTTACAGACAAGATGGTGATAATAAAGCCAGAGAATGTTCTCACGTTCCTTGCCCAGCATTGTTCCTACATCATGCCCTCAGGGTCTGAATTAAAGCCCATGAACTCCTCCCTGTGCTGTTTATTGTGTGAGTGATCTTACCGGCTGCAGGATTTACTGAAGGCTCCAGATCTCACTCTCCACCTCTCTCCGGCTGGCCAACTGTCTTCAATGTGGTGATGGACGAGACAGGAATTGGGAATTCTGCTGAGTCAGGGACATCAGGAATACCTACAGAAGACAGAGAAATAGAATGGAAAATTAGACTGATGCAATGAAGGTTACACAATGAAGGAGAATGGCACTGAGTCCCACAGAGATCTGGAAAATCCCAGTCTCCATCCACGACCTGTGCTGTTGCATTTCACTGGAGTGGAGAATTCTCTTGGCTCAGAATCTGGAGTAACTGCAAGAGCGAGAGACACTGACAGAGGCAGCAATTAGACCCTCACGGTGAGGGATACCACATGGGGAGAGACTGCGATATCAGCAGAGTGCTGGAAGGTGTCAGGATCACACAATGGTATCATCAGAAGTTGTTCTGACCAGTGAGCACTGCTCCCAGTACTCAGGGAAGACTGAGCTATTTTATTGGGATAGGCTCCTCTGGTACCAGGATTATGCAGTGTGCTAAAAACGGACACAGATGAGGAGGGGGACAGGTCTGAGTTGAATGGAAATTCCCAAGTCCAAAGAGAAATATTGAAATATTGGAACACCATGGAGATGTGGATGAAGACCAACAGAAAGAATCAGTAAGGGACTAAGTTTAATTAAAATACTACATTGTCAGATAGATTTGTGACAGGAAATTATTGCTTAAAATAAAGTAAATGCAGTTTCCGCCCCTCACAATTCCTCATACACCATACGTGACATCACTTCCACCCCTCACACCATCGCTGATGTCACACACTCAGTGACTTCCGCGCCCCCCACTACGGTGTTTGCCACCACTTCCGCCCCCACCAACACCACTCACCTACATTCTGCTGACACCCCCCCCAGATCCCACCGTCACCATCCCCGCCCCCAGAACCCTGAGGGGAACACCACCCCTGCTCATGACTCCACCCCCATTCCCCCTAACACCACACCCACTCCAGTTACAGGCTCCGTCCCCTCGCCCAGCTCCACACCTACACCAGGTCCCACCTCCAAGGCCTCACTTTTGCCCCCCTCCGTCCACACATCATTGAATTTAACACAACGCCGTGATGTTGAACATTTCTTCCACCGCCTCCGAGCTTACTTTCACAATCAAGACTCCCACCCACCTTCTGAGGACCCCTTTGCCTGCCTCCAGCACACTCCATCCACCTGGACACTACACGTTGGCTTATTTCCTGGTCTCGACCTCTTCATTTCCAACTGCCACCGAGACATTAAACACCGCAAACTATCTACTCCACTCCCCCACTCCAACCTCTCAACATCGCGACGTGCAGCCCTCCACTCCCGATCTCACCATCAAACCAGCAGATAAAGGGATTGCAGTGGTAGTTTGGCACACTGACCTCTACACCGCTGAAGCCAGACGCCAACTTGAAGACACCTCTTCCTCCCGCGCCCTTGACCATGACCCCACCCCCATCACCAAACCATCATCTCCCAGACCATACAGAACCATATCCCCTCAGGAGATCTCCCACCCACAGCTTCCAACCTCATAGTTCAGGAACCCCGCACTGCCCGGTTCTACCTCCTTCCCAAGATCCACAAGCCTGACCACCCTGGCCAACCCATTGTCTCTGCATGCTCCTGCCCCACCTAACTCATCTCTACCTACCTCAACACTGTTCTATCCCACCAGTCCAGGAACTCCCCACATACATTCGAGACACCACCCATGCCCTCCACCTCTTCCAAGACTTCTGTTTCCCCGGCCCCCAACGCCTCATCTTCACCATGGATATCCAATCCCTCTACACCTCCATCCGCCATGACCAGGGCCTCAAAGCCCTCCATTTCTTCCCCTCCCGATGTCCCCAACAGTACCCTTACACCGACACTCTCATTCATTTGGCTGAACTTATCCTCACCCTTATCAATTTTTCCTTCAAAGCCTCCCACTTCCTCCAGACCAAAGAGGTACCCATGGGCACACGTATGGGCCCCAGCTATGCCTGTCTCTTTGTTGGCTATGTAGAACAGTCCATCTTCCATAGTTACACCGGCACCACTCCCCATCTCTTCCTCCGCTACATTGATGACTGCATTGGCGCCACCGCGTGCTCCCTCGAGGAGGTTGAGCAATTCAGCAACTTCACCAACACATTCCACCCTGACCTTAAGTTTACCTGGACCATCTCTGACGCTTCCCTCCCCTTCCTGAACCTCTCCATCCCCATTAATGATGACCGACTTGACACCAACATTTTTACATAACTACCGAATCCCACAGCTACCTGGATTACACCTCCGCCCACCCTACCTTCTGCAAAAATGCCATCCCATATTTCCAATTCCTCCGTCTCCACCGCATCTGCTCCCAGGAGGACCAGTTCCACCACAGAACACACCAGATGGCCTCCTTCTTTAGAGGTCGCAATTTCCCTTCCCACGTGGTTAAAGATGCCCTCCAACGCATCTCGTCCATATCCCGCACTTCTGCTCTCAGACATCACCCCTCCAACCGTAACAAGGACAGAACCCCCCCGGTGCTCATCTTCCACCAGACCAACTTTCACTTTAACCAAATCATCCGACAACATTTCCACCACCTCCAAATGGACACCACTATTCCCCTCCTCACCCATTTCCTATATTCCCCTCCTCACCCATTTCTACTTTCTGCAAAAACCGTTCCCTCCGTGACTACCTGGTCAGGTCCATGCCCCTCCCCAAAACCCACCCTCCCGTCCTGGCACCTTCCCCTGCCACCGCAGAAATTGCAAACCCTGTGCCCACACCTCCTCCCTCACCTCCATCCAAGACCCGAAAGGAGCCTTCCACATCCATCAAAGTTTTACCTGCACATCCACCAATATCATTTATTCTATCCGTTGCTCCTGATGCGGTCTCCTCTACATTAGGGAACATCTCTGGGACACCGGCACCACTTGACCCAACCGCCCTGTTGCCCAACATTTCAACTCCCCCTCCCACTCTGCCGAGGACATGCAGGTCCTGGGCCTACCCTGGGCCATTCCATCACCACCCGACGCCTGGAGGAAGAATGCCTCGCCTTCTGCCTCAGAACACTTCAACCGCAGGGCATCAATGTGGACTTCACCAGTTTCCTCATTTCCCCCTCCCCCCACCTCACCCCAGCTCCAGCCTTCCAGCTCAGCACCGCCCTCATGACCTGTCCTACCTGCCTATCTTCTTTTCCACCTATTCACTCCATCCTCCTCTCTGACCTATCAGCCGCGTCCCCACCCCCACTCATAGATTGCACTCTTTGCTACCTTCCCCCATCCTCCTCTCTGACCTATCACCTCCATCCCCACCCCCATTCACCTATTGTACTCTGTGCTACTTTCTCCCCATCCCCACCCCCTTTCATTTATCTCTCCACTCTGCAGGCACCCTGCCTCTATTCCTGACGAATGGCTTTTGCCAGAAACATCAATTTTCCTGTTCCTCGGATGCTGCCTGACCTGCTGTGCTTTTCCAGCACCACTCTAGTCTAGACTCTGGTTTCCAGCATCTGCAGTCATTGTTTTTACCTTATTGGACGATGAGGCTGCTGAGATAAGACATGTTGTGGACACTGAAGCATGTTACAGCGATAGGGATGGTAGTCTGGAATGTAGTACATTTCAAATATGTGGAGGGGCTATTGGGCAGCGAGGAGGTTACAGAGATAGGAACAGTTATAGGAATTAAAAATTATTGAAGACACTGGTCCACAAGACATGCCACAGATACACTGTTGCAGAGTAGTGAGTCTTAGTGCAACAGAACTTACATTGGGGCGATGATTGAGCCTGGGGTGTGTGTGTATACTGTGCTCCCCTCCAGCACTGTATCTATGTCATGTTGTGTTAACAGATGTTTGGAGCCCTCTCATTGTTCTTTGCACTGTGCACTGTGGGGGATCTTACCTCACCACAGGATTTAGTGAAGGCTCCAGATCTCCCTGCCCTTTGTCTCTCTCTGGCAGACCAACTGCGTTCAATGTGGTGATGGACGTTCCACCCCGAAACTGGGGAGACAATAGAGTCAGGACCTTCCTGAGTATCTACAGGAGACAGAAATAGACAGAATGGGAAATTAGACAGATGCAGTGAGGGTTATACACGGAGAATGGCACTGCGTCCCACAGGGATCTGGAAAATCGAGTGATATTAAGTAATAGTCCCAGATTGCTGGAAGATGTCAGGATCACACAGTCACATTGGAAGAATGGGTTTAGCTTCATGATGCCCTGGTATCAGTGCTCAGGGATGAGCAACCCGTGAGCGGGTGAAGTGATGGCCTAGTGGTAATATTGTTGTGGTTCTGTTCGCCGAGCTGGGAATTTGTGTTGCAGAAGTTTTGTCCCCTGTCTAGGTGACATCCTCAGTGCTTGGGCGCCTCCTGTGAAGAGCTTCTGTGAGCTTTCCTCCGCCATTTTTAGTGGTTTGAATCTGCCGCTTTTGGTTGTCAGTTCCAGCTGTCCGCTGCAGTGACCGGTATATTGGGTCCAGGTCGATGTGCTTATTGGTTGAATCTGTGGATGAGTGCCATGCCTCTAGGAATTCCCTGGATGTTCTCTGTTTGGCTTGTCCTATAATAGTAGTGTTGTCCCAGTCAAACTCATGTTGCTTGTCATCTGCATGTGTGGCTACTAAGGATCGTTGGTCGTGTCGTTTCGTGGCTAGTTGGTGTTCACGGATGCGGATCGTTAGCTGTTCCTGTTTGTCCTATGCAGTGTTTTGTGCAGTCCTTTCCTTGCCTGGGACTTTGTACACTACATTGGTTTTGCTCATGCTGGGTATCGGGTCCTTCGTTCTGGTGAGTTGCTGTCTGAGAGTGGCTGTTGGTTTGACAAACACATTGTGCAACTGGCTAGAGACATAACTATCGCAGTGCGACCGTATAATGAAACTTAGTGAATGAGTAATGTCACCTGCAGAGATCTTTCGCGAAATTGTGATAAAGTGCAGTTTAAAGAAATATAAAGTTTTAAAATAAATCACAAAAAGGAAAAGCTACAACTAGAAACAAAAACAGCCAATTACATGGGTTTGAGATGAGAACTGACCAAGGTAAAGAAGCAAAACAGATTGACATATGTACCTGTAAATGAACACTGGGAAACATTTGAAGGAACAGTGTAAAACACAACAGAAGGACATTCGATTTAAACAGTAAAAACCTCAGCAAGAAATTCCCACTGATCCCTCTCTCAGGACAAAAGGGATCATACTAGATTATGAGGCTGAGAAGATCACCATAAAGTCCTGAAGTGAGGGAGTGTTTTAGGAGTAAACGTTAAATGGATTGCAAAGGGTAAGCAAGCAGGAGGAGGGCTGTGGGAAGGGGAACCATGGTCTGGGTTCATCGACACAATAGGAACAGGGACAGGTGAAGGTGCTGGAGGTGGTGAGTGTTACAGAGAGTGGTCAGGGTGTTACAAAGCCAGTACGAACTGCTGCAGCTGGAGGGGTTTGCAGAGGTAGGGAGGGACATAGGTATTTTTGTTTATTCATTCATGGGATGTGGGTGTCACTGCCTGGAACAACGTTCTTTGAACCCACTGCTAATTACTCAGAGGGTAGCTCAAAGTCAGCCATATTGCCGTGGGACTGGAGTAGCCAGGCCAGGTTAGAATATTTGATGTCCTTCCCAAAAGGAGGTTAGTGAACTAGATGAATTCTTCCCACTGATCAGCAATGCTTTTATGGTGGCCTGACCAACGTCTTTTACAGCCACAACATGACATCCCAACTCTTACTCTTAATTCTCTCCCGAATGAAGGTAACCATCCCAAACGCCTGCTGCACCGGCCTGTCTCCCTGTGACACCACATTCAAACAATTGTGTACCTGCATCCCTGGGTCTCTGACTGACAACACTACTCAGGGCACGAACATTACCTGTACAAGTCCCACCCTGGTTTGTTTCACCAAAATGGAACACTTCACGTTTATCTAATTAAACTCCATCTGCTATTCTTCAGCCCACTATCCCAGCAGTACTGCTCATCCTGTTGTACCATAGATAACCTTCTTCACTGTCCACTTTACCACCAATTCCAGTGTCACCCAAAACAATTACTTACCAGGAAACCTATATTCCCATCCAAACAATTTATCCAAATGACAAACAACAGGGGACCCACTGCACCGCAGGTCACATGCCGCCCGTCAGAAAAACAACATGTCTTCCATCACCCTCTGTCTCCTACCATCAAGCCAATATTGTATCCAGGTCATGAGCTCCTCCAGAATACCAAATCCTTTTTATACTGATCTGAGCTTATTACCCAGTTTATCAAACAGAACGTAGAACACAGAAAAGTTCTGCCCAATGCCCTGAGGCCATGATTTCATGCCAACCTTTTATCCAACTGTAAGATCAAACTAACCTACATACCCTTCATTTTACTATTATTTACGTGTCTATCCAAGAGTCTATAAAATGTCCCTAAAGTATCTAAATTTACTACCACCATTGGCAGTGCATTCCAATCACCTACCATTTTCTATCCTCTTATGCATCCTCCAATCACCTTAAAATTAAGCCACCTTTTAATAGCCATTTATTCTATAGTAAGAAAAGTCTCTGACTATTCACCCTCTCTGTGCCTCTCATCATCTTGTTCACCTCTACCAGGTCGCCCGACCCTTTCTTCAATCCCATGAGAAAAGCCTTAGCTCCATCAAACTTTCTTCGTAAGAAATGCCCTCCATTCCAGGCAGCATCCTGGTAAATCTCCTGTGTACGCTCTCTAAAACTTGCTATTCCTTCCTGTAAGCAGGGGACAGAACTGAACACAATATTCCAAGTGTGGTCTCACCAGGATGCTATAAAGATGCAGTAAAACCTCACAGCTCTTAAAATCAATCCCCTTCTAAGGAAAGCCAACACAACATATGCCTTTTTAACAACCTTATCAATGTGCGTGGGAACTTTGAGGGATCTATGGACATGGACACCTTGATCTCTCTGATCCTCCACACTGCCAAGCATTCTGCCTTTCACCCTGTATCCTGTATTCAAATTCGACCTTCCAGAATGAATCCCTTCACACTTTACCAGATTGAACTCCATCTGCCACTTCCAGCCCAGCTCTGCATCCTGTCATTGTCCCATTGCAACCTACAACAGCCATCCAGATTACCCACCACTCCACCAACCTTCATATTATTGGCAAACTTACTGACCCACTCTCCAACATCCACATCCAAGTCATTTATAAAAATCACAAAGATCAGAGTCCCAGAGCCGACTGTTACAGAACCCCACTGGTCACTGAGCTCCAGGCTCAATACTGTCCATCTGCTGCCACCCAATCCTGTATCCAGACAGACAGATTTCCCTGTATCCCAGTCATCCTTCTTTTCTGAATGAGCCATCAATGTATTCTGTCATATCCTCAAAGAATTCAATAAGGTTTATGAGGCATGACCTGACCCCTCAAAAACCCATGCTGACTGTCTAAAATTTAGCTATGGTTTTCCAAGTAGTCAGGAATCCTGTCTTTCGAGTCCTTGTCAATAATCTGCACACCGCAGACATTAGACTAAATCTGTAATTCCCAGAATTCTACCTCCATAACATGGCTCGGACTCTACAAATCTTCTCTCCTCTGCCATGTTCCCCAGAAGGGCACTGGAGGGTGGTGGGGGTTACAGAGATAGGGAGGAATATCAGGACAGGAGGAGTTTGCAGACATTAGGAGGGTTGCAATGTCAAAAGGAGGCATAATTAATTATGAGGTTTCATGGTGATGAAGGCATTTGAGGAGGGAGGGAGGATTGCAGGGAATTAAGAGGGTTCACAGTTTAGGTGCTTTGTTAGGGTTGCAAGAGGTTACTGAGTTGGGGACAGTTTATGCACTGGTGGATATTACATAAACATGTGGTTTTGGTTGCAATGCAGGAAGAGGATGCAGCTAGCTGGAGAGAATGGGGTCTGAACGAGGTTACACAAATGGGAAGAGTTGTCAGGAGTGGAGGTGTTTACAGTGACAGCAATGGTCTGATCTGGAGCAGAGGACCCAGATTGGGAGAGATATGTAGACTGGAGGTGGTTTCACAGGGAGAGAGGACCATAGGCCCACAGGAGGTTACAGAAATGTGGAGAGCTGTCAGGTTGACGGGTTTATGGAGTTGGGAATGTTGGGAGGGATGGAGAAGTTTACAGGGATAAGGATGTTTGTAGGACAGGGCTGGATCACAGGCAGGGACTGTTTTAGAGGCTGAGCAGATTACAGAGATAAAGAGGTTTGTATCATCTGGAGGAACAAACAGAGATATGGAGGGTCATTGTGACTGAAGATGTTTATAGATATAGAAAGGCTTAGGATCTGGGGGTTATTTAGACATGGAGGCTGTGGAATCTGGATTCGTTTTTGAGAGATTGGGGTAGCAAGTTTGGTTGGAGACAGTTTCACAGATAAGGGAGCATAGCACAAACAGGAGGAAGTTCTTGCAGTCGGGAGGGTTCGAGTGGAGAGTGATTTACACAGATAGGGGAGTAAGAGCTGGAGAAGGTTATAGAGATGGGTAACTGGATGGAGATACAGGAGGAGGTTACATTGACACGGTGGGTGATAGTGACGGGAGGGTGTTACATAGTTACAAGGAACAGGACCGGGAGTGGAATCTACAGATCGGGAGTGTTGCAGGGACCTGAGAGGATAACACAGATAGAGATGGTGGTAGGGTCTCCACAGACTGATGGCGTTTTAGGGACTGGAAGAGGTTATGTAGACAGGGAGGACTGTAAGACTGCAGGAGCTTATGGAGAGTTGAAGATTTGCAGCAGTTCACAGAGGAAGGATTCGCCGACAGGAGTAGGTTACAGGTAGTGAGGGTTGTGTGGCCTGAGAAAGTTAAAGAGAGGGTAGTTTTCAGGTCTGGAAAAGATTACACTGGCAGGGACAGTTGAAGAGAGTGAAGCAAAAATGCCTGGAGAAGGTCACACAGATAGGGAGGAGAGTAGGGACTGAAGGTGAATACACAGACATGGAGGGTTGTATTGTTAGCCGGAGCTTAGAGGGATAGGGACTGGTGTCGGGATTTACACAGAGAGGGAAGGTTGTGTTTTTGGAGAAGGTTACAATGATACAGTGTTAAGGAGTGTTTAAGGAGACGAGCTCAGAGAGAATGTGTTAGGGTGAGTGGAGGAGATTACAGACACAGAGATGGCTGTCGGTTTGAACAGAGCTGCGACAGATCCTCAGTGTTGTAAGGCTGGAGGGAGGTTACAATAATAAGGGTTACCTGCACTTAATGACTTTTTTGATATAGAGAAAGTCTCAGAACGGGACTGTCAAAAGGAAGTACAGAGAGTCCAGATGAGTTTCCAGAGATATAAATGTTTTGGGGGGTTTCAGGATGGAACAGTGATTGGGTGGTGATGTAACGAATGACAACAGTTATAGGGAGGGTTCTAAAAGCAGGAAGAGGTGACAGTCATATCGATCGTGGTAAGGACTGGAGAAGCTTACATCGCCAAGTAGTGTTTTAGAGACTGTTGGAGATTACACATATAAGGAGAGTATTGGGGATGAGGCAAGGTTCAAGAGACAGGGATGGTTGATAGGACTGGTCAATAACCTGAATAGAAACTCCACACTGTGGAAACAGGCCATTTGGCCCAACAAGTCCACACCAACCCTCTAAAGAGCATCCAAACCAGACCCATCCCTCTCCCTGTCCATTAAACCCTGCATTTTTCGTGGTGAACTCACCTAAACCACACTTGCCTGAATACTACAGTCAATTTATGATGGCCAATCCATGTTTCGGGTAAATGTTGAGCTATGGCAGGAAACCAGAGCACTCGGAAGAAACCCACACAGTCAGGGGGGAGAACATGCAAAGTCCACACAGACAGTCGGCCAAGGTTGGAATTGAAGCCAGGTTCCAGGCACAGTGAGGCTGATTATACACATCACTGGAGAGATCGGACCAGGTCACAAAGTTCACAAGGATTATTGGAACAGGAGGAGAATATAGTCAGGAACAGGAGAAGGTTACAAAGATGGTGGCCATGAGAGGGACTGGAGGAGGTTAACGCAATAGAGAGGTTTATGGATTCTCTCGACAATTCGAGGTAGGGACAGTTGGGGAGACTGGATGAATTTAGTAATACTCAGAGTTGTACACACTGGGTGAGGTTACCGAGTTGGCAAGGATTCTATGGACTGGCTGAGGTTATGGACAGATGCAGTTGTGGGAATGTGAGTTGTTACAACAATTGAGAGGATATTTCAGGCACATAGATGCTTTTAGTATCTGCAGGATATTCAAGAGCTAAGAAGGCTCGACCTGACTGGAGGTGGTCAGAGGTAAGGAACATTGTAATGATGGGAGTTAGTCACAGAGACAGAGAAGATTGAAGAGAGAGAGAGGGGTCAAGGTTACAGATCTCGGGAGCGTTCAGGTGGCTTCAGAACGTTACACAAAGGGAGGGTCGGCAGGAAACACTGTAGGAACTGGAGGACTCTGTGCAGACAGTGAGGTGAAATGGATGGTGGAAGGTTAGAGGTAATGAGGTGCTGTAGGACAGGATGGAGGAGTGCTGCTGGGACTGGAGAAGGTCACAGTGACATCATGTGATGGAGAAGCTGGAGGAAGGGACACAGATGGGGAGGTCAGTAAGGGCCAGATGTTACAGACAGAGAGGGCTGTAGGTGCTGGACAAGATGACAGACATAAGGATTTTTATAGTGTTTTGGTGATAGTAGTCATAACAATAGGTTTCAAAGTCATTTTGGAAAAATATAAGGATAGGGCAGAAGTGAAGACGCCAAATTTGTGGAAGCCCCCTAATCATTAGAATATCACTGTCACTGGGCATTATCATTATCACTAGACAGGATCTGGCAAACACAGACTGGGAGGAACTATTTGCAGTTGGGTTCATATTCAGAAAGAGGAAGTGTGTCAAAGTGATACAGAGAGAATTCAAGGCCAGTGTGTTCTGCGAAGAGTGAATGACAAAGGCAGTAACTCCAGTGAATACTGGTCAAGTGATATCCTGAGCTTGATAAAAGAAGTACAATGCGATGAAAACAGGCAAAGACCGATCAACGTACAGAGAGTGCAAGGGGATCCTTAAAATGACGGGCAAATAATGGGCAGGAAATGTCCTTGGCAGATATTGTTATGGAGAGGCCATAGTTAGAGGAAGAGGATTCCCAGGTAAGCAATGAGGCTTGTCAGAAACCAAAGGGACAATCAGTGCATGGAGCTAGAGGAAGGAGGTGAGGTCTTCAATGAATACTTCCCATCTGTATTCACACAGGAGCAAGGCATTGTCGTCGGGGATTTCAGTGTGGACTCTGAGGTTGTAGAACATGATAAGATGAATAAGGAGGAGGTATTCAATGTTTTCACAGGCAGAAAGGTGGAGAAATCCCCAGTGCCCAATGAAATGTATCCCAGGCTGCTATGGGAGGGAAGGCAGGAGATTGCTGGTGCCCTGGCGGATATATTTAATACTTTGCTGGCGACAGGTGAAGTGCTGAATGACTGGAGGATCGCTAATGTGGTTCCTTTGTTCAAGAAGGGCAGCAGGGCTAGGCCAGGTAATTACAGAGCAGATAGTCTGACAGCGGGGGGGGGGGGGGGGGGGGTGGGGAATTATTGAGAACAAATCTGAGGATGAATCGACACTTGCAAAGGCAAGGATCACCTCCGCAGCATCATCATAGATTTTATAGAGGATGATACTGTCTGAGGAATTCAGTTCAGCTTTTTTGAAATAGTGTCTAAAAATATTGATAAGGGCAGTGCAGATGATGTGGGTTACATTGACTTGAATAAGGCCCTTGACAAAGTTCCTCATGGAAGGCTGGTCCAAATGTAAAGAGCCACTGGGATCCAAAGCAAGTTTGCAAATTAGATACAAAATTAGCGGATAGACTTCTTCATGTTTGAAATGCTTTCACCAGTGGGTGTACCACAGGGATCTGTGCAGGAACCATTGATGGTTATTATATACATTAATAACTTGGATGTGAAATCAGAAAGAATCATTAGGAGGTTTGCAGATGACAGAAATGGTGAGGGGGATGGTCTCAGGCTGCAGTCTCATGTCCATCAGATGATAAACTGAGCAGAGTAATGGCAGATGGAGTTTACTTCTGATCACTGAGAGGTATTGCACTGTGGGAAGTCTAATAAGTGAAGGATATACATCATGAATGGTAGGTCCTCCTGGAGTACTGAGGAATACAGGGACCTTGGTGGACAAGTCTCTGGATGTGTGGAGTTGTCAGAACAGATTGACAGGGCGGGGAAGGCACCTGAACTGGGAGCAGGAGGGGGATCCACATCCTGGTGGGTGAATTGTTAGAGCTGCTTGAGAGGATATAAACCAGTCTGGTAGGGTGTTGCACCTTAAACAGTCGTAACGCCAGAAAGAAGATTGAGATTGGTGCACAAATTAAAGAGAACAATTTCAGCAGACAAGGCAGGCAAGAACATAGCAGGAAATGGGGGGAAACTCATGATTAACCTGCATTTATTTCAATGCAAGGGGCCTGACAGCTAAGGAAGGTGAAATCAGGGCATGGATTGGAACATTGGAAAGGGATATTACAGTTATTACAGAAACAAAGCTGAGGGAGGGGCAGGACCGGCAGCGCATTGTTTCAAGGTGGAGATGCTACAGGAAGCATCAAAGGGTAGACAAGAGAGGATGTGTGGAGGTGGGTTTTGATTGCCTGAATCATCACAGCAGTGCTGAGAGAGGATATTCCTGTGGGATTGCCCACTGAAGTTATATTAGTGGAACTGAGAAATAAGAATGGGTCATCACTTTGGTACGATTGTCCTACTGACCCTGAAAAATCTGTGGCAGACTGAGGAACAAATATATCAGGAGGTCTCAAATATCATTCATAATAATAGGGCTGTTATGGTTGGGGTTTTTAAACTTCCCAAACCTAGACTGGGACGGCCAGTGTTCAACATTTGCAAGGGAGGAACTTGGTAATTGTGTTCCAGGATCTCCCAATCAATATGTAAACATCTGAAAAGAGAAAACCTGACCTCCCCTTGGGAAACAAGTTCGGGAAAGGGACTAAGGTGTGAGTTGGAACGCATTTTGCCAAAATGACCACAATTCTATTAGCTTAAAAATAGCGATGGAACAGGACAGGTCTGGTCCACAAGTTCAAGTTATAAAATGGGACCAGACCAATCTTGATAATACCGGACGGGAACTTTCAAAATGTGACAGGGGAGTCTATTTGCAGGAAAAGGGAATTCTGGCAACAGAATATTTTAAAAGTGAGTTAAACTGAGCGATGACCACCAGCATGTTCCTGTTGTGTGCAGCTCAATGCTGATAGCATTCGGAAACACTGGCTGTCTATTGAGGGTCTGGTCAAGGAAAAGGGGCACATGTCAGGTATCGCCAGCTGGATCAAGAGAATCCCTGAGGATATACAGGGGCTGTAGGGATACACTTTGGGTGGAAATCAGGAATGCAGAAAGGGTACATGAAATAGACTCAGCAGGGAAGAATAGGGAGAATCCAAAAGTGATTGTAAAAATATATTGAGTAAAAGAGTAACTCGAGACAAAATAGTGTTCCTTAAAGATCAATGTGACCATTGATGTGTGGAACCGCAGGATATGGCTAAGACCTTAAACACATTTTTTACTCCAGAACTTACTGTGGACAAACACTGAGGAACTCAGGGAACAAGAGTAATACGTTTGGAGTGTGCTGCAATTCCAGTCTCCCCGCTATAGGAAGGAGGTTGTGAAGCTTGAAAGTGTTCAGAAAATATTTACAAGATGTTGCCGGGGTTGTTGCTGAATAAGCTCGGGTTATTTTCACTGGATCATCGGATACTGAGGGGTGACCTGACAGAGATTTATATAAACATGAGGGGTATAGATTGAGTAAATATTCAATGTCTTTTCCCAGAGGTTGGGGAGTCCAAAACTAGAGGGCATAGGTTTAAGGTTAAAGGAGGAAGGTTTAAAAGGGACTGAATGGGCAGATTTTTTATGCACACAGGGATGTGTGTAAGGAATAAGCTGAAAGAGAAAGTAGCAGATACCGATACTATGACAACATTCAAGAGATGGATGGGTATGTGAATAATAAGGATTTACAGGTACATGGGCCAAATGCTGGTAAATGGGATGGACTTATTTAGATCTTCTGGTCAGCATGGATGAGTTGGACCGAAGGGTCTGTTTCCCTTGTACATCTCTATAGCTTGAAAAGAGGGCATGTTATAGAAGAGGTGGTGCTGGAGGATTTAAAACACAAAGATATGGAAAGCTCCAGGACCTGATTAAGTGTATCACAGGACATTGTGGGATGTTAGGGAAGGAACTGTGGAGCCCCTAGCAAAGGTATTTGTACAATTAACAGCCATGTGTGATGGGCTGGAAGGCTGGAGGGTGGCATAGTGGACAGTGAAGGAGGTTTGTTAAGATTACAAAGGGATCTTGATGATATGGGTGAATGAGCTGAAAAATTGTAGATGGACTTCAATCTGAATAAATGCAAGGTAATGCACTTGGTAAAACAAACAAAGGTAGAGCTGATACAATTACTGTTCAGACCTCGGTTAGTGTTTTAGAGCAGAGGGACCTCCGGGTTCAGGTACATAATTCTTGAAGTTCACATCACAGGATGGATAAGGCAGTGCTTGGCATGCCTGACTATTGCTCAGTCCATTGAGTGGAGGATTTGGGACGTCATGTTGAGATTGCACAGACATTGGTGAGGCCTGTTCTGCAATACTCTGTCCAGTTCTGATCACCCAGTTATCGGGAGGATATTATTAAGCTGCAGGGGATTCAGAAGAGATTTACCAGGATATTGCTGGATATGGAAGGCTTGGGTTCTGCAAAGTGGCTGGATAGGCTGAGTTTTTTTTCACTGGAGCCTGGAGGTTGAGACGCGATGCTATAAAAGTTCATAAAAATAAGGTATACAGATCGATTTAATGGTAGTTGTCTTTTCCACAGGATGGGGGACTCCCAAGAGGAGGGATCACATTTTTAAGGTTAGAAGAGAGCAATGTTCAAAAAAAAGACATGGGGGCAAGTTGTTACACAGAGGGTGTTTTGATTGTGAAATGAACTTCCTGAGGAAGGGGTGGATGTGGGTACAATTACAACATTTAAAAGACAGAGATACTAAAGAAATATTTTGCATCAATTTTTACAGTGGAAAAAGACATGGAAGATATCGAATGTCGGGAAATAGATGATGACACCTTGCAAAATGTGCATATTACAGAGGAGCAAGTGTTGGATGTCTTGAAATGCATAAAAATGGATAAATTCCCAGGACCTGATCAGGTGTACCTTCGAACTCTGTGGGAAGCTGGAGAAGTGATTGCTGGGCCTCTTGCTGAGATATTGGTATCATCGATAGTCACAGGTGAGGTGGCAGAAGACTGGAGGTTGGCAAACGTGGTGCCACTGTTTAAGAAGGGCGGTAAGAACAAGCCAGGGAACTATAGATTGGTGAGCCTGACCTCGGTGGTGGTCAAGTTGTTGGAGGGAACCGTGAGGGACAGGATGTACATGTATTTGTAAAGACAAGGACTGATCAGGGATAGTCAACATGTTTTTGTGCATGGGAGATCATGTCTTACAAACTTGATTGAGTTTTTTGAAGAAGTAACAAAGAGGATTGATGAGGGCTGAGCGGTAGATGTGTCAGTAAGGCGTTTGACAAGTTTCCCCATAGGACATGATGATCAAGGTTCGATCTCACGGAATACAGGGAGAACTAGCTGTGTGGATACAGAACTGGCTCCAAGGTAGAAGACAGAGAGTGGTGGTGGAGGGTTGCTTATCAGACTGGAGACCTTGACCAGTGGAGTGCCACAAGGATTGTGCCTAAGAATAATGACTAGCCAAGGGTAAGTGAGTTAAAAACTCAAGGGTACAAACAGGAGGTGAGAGAGCAGAGATTTAAAGAGGGAGCTGAGGGGCAAATGATGCACAGAGAATGATGCACAGATAGAACGGACTGCCAGGGGCTCATGGGAGAAACAAGAACAATGGCAACATGGAAAACACGTTTGGGCAGGAACATGGAGAGGAGAAGGTTTGAAGAGCTAAGGGCCAAATGCAGGCAAACGACACTCATTCAGTATAGGAAACATAGGCAGCATTGACAAGTTGGACCACAGGTTCTGTTTCCGTGCGGTATCACTCTGTATATTGCTAAAGAGGATTACAGTACCGAAATAAAGCATGTTGTAGACACTGAAGCAATTTACTGCGATAGGGATGGTAGTCTGGAATGCAGTACGTTTCAAATATGTGGAGGGGCTATCGGGAAGGGAGGAGGTTACAGGGGCAGGAACTGTTATAGGAATTAAAACTTACTGAAGACACTGGTGCACAAGCCATGTCATAGTTACAGTGTTGCAGAGTAGTGAGACTTAGTACAATGTTGGAGGGAGAACACAGATCAGAAAGATCCCAGGCAGCACTCCCACACGCTCATGGGAGGACTGCTTTCCCCTCTGTTGTCCTGATGCTCACTAAGACAGCACAGGCCTGGATTGATAACTATGAACTCCCAATGCTATGCCAGTGCAACGAAAGTTAAAGTAGACCTGGTGATTGAGCCCGGGGTGTGTCTGTACTATACTGTACTCACCCCTCCAGCACTGTATCTATGTCATGTCTTGTTAGCGATTTTAGGAGCCCTCACACTGCTCTCTGCTCTGTGCACTCGGAGTGATCTTACCTCACTGCAGGATTTATTGAAGGCTCCACATCTCCCTGCCCTTTGTCTCTCTGGCTGACCAAACATCTTCAATGAAGTGTTGGTCAAGACACCCAGCAATTGGGAAGTCTATTGAGTCAGGAACTTCCTGAGTACCTACAGGAGACAGAAAAATAGACAGAATGGAAAATTAGACTGATGCAGTGAAGGTTATACATGGAGAATGGAAATGAGCCCCACAGATATCTGGAAAATCCCACTCCATCCCTGGCCTGTGCTGTTGCATCTCGCTGGAATGGAGAATTCTGTTGGCACAGGATCTGGAGTAGCTGCAAGAGCGAGAGGCACTGACAGAGGCAGCAATTAGACCCACACAGTGAGGGATACCGCATGGAGGGAGACTGAGTAATATCACCGGAGTGCTGGAAGACTTCAGGATCACACAGTCATGTTGGAAGAATGGGTTTAGCTTCATGATGCCCTGGTATCAGTGCTCAGGGATGGCCGAGTGGTAATATTGTTAGAGCAAGTATCGAAAACCTCACCTAATGTTCAGGGGAAGTGGGTTTGAATCCCACCATCAGAAATGGTGGAATTTGAAATCACTAATTTTAAAAATAGTAATTAACAATCCATAAATAAATATGAAACTATTGCCCATGTACAAAAAGCCCCAAACACTTGTCCTTTCGAGAAGGACATCTGCCCATCCTGACGTGGTCTGCACGACATACCCACAGCAAAGTGTTTGCCTCTCAATTACCCTCTGAAATGGCCGAGCAAGTTACTCAGTTCAAGGGCTTCTAGGATTGGGCAGGAAAGGCTGGTCAGACAGAGACACCCACATCCCATACCTGATTTAATAAATAATCCATTAGGATGGTGCTGCAACTGTGCTGGGATCAGTGTCCTGGCCAATCATGTTGGTAGGTTTATGGATGGGGCTTTAAACTGACAGACAGGATACAGGGACAGGATTCAGGTGAAAGGAGTTTTCCAAATCCAATGGGAAAAGGTGAAGTATGGGAGCAGCATGGGAATGTGACTGAAGACAAGCAGAAAGGAAAAGGATGGGACAGAGTTTAACTAAAACTGTACATCAGGGGTCCGGTTTGTGGCAGGAAATTGTGGGAAAGAGTAAATTATGTTTTTTTTGGAATGGATAATGTCTCATCAATAAGGTAGATTGTTTTGTGACACGGAGATAAAAGAGATTTAGACACCAGAGAGACGTGGTTACAGGGTGAACAAAAGTTGGACATAAATATTCAGTGGATCACAACCTTGCGGAAACTCAGGCAAAATGGGTAACACTAACAATAATGGGTAAGGAAGGCATTACAGAGAAAGCATTTGGTTTCAGATCATGAAGTAGAGTCAGTCTGAATGTAAATTCTGGCTACTACTTGTCAAGGACACAAGTAGCAGAACAGTTTTAGCCACCGAACAGTATTCCCTTGCTCATCACTACATTAAACAGGAACTCATTGGAATTATTTAAACAAACACATTGTGATAATTTTGGGAAACTTCAATATTCCCGTAATCTGGGGCAGTCACACTGACAACAGTGATATTGGAAGAGGAGTTCAGAGAATTTTTTTTCAGCGTTTCTTTGAATAACAAGTTGTGCAACTGGCTAGGGACATAACTATCACAGAGCGACCGTTGTGTGATGAAACTTAGTGAATGAGTAATGTCACTTGCAGAGATCCTTCGGGAAATTGTGATAAAGTGCAGTTTAAATAAATATAAAGGTTTAAAGTGAATCACAGAAAGCACAAGCTACAACTAGAAACAAAAGCAGCCAATTACATGAGTTTTAAAGGAGAACTGACCAAGGTAAAGAGACTAAACAGACTGAAACATGTGTCTGTAAGTGAACAGTGGAAAACAGTTGAAGGAACAGTGTAAAACACTCAACAAAAGGACTTTCCATTGAAACAGACAAAACCTCAGCAAGAAATTCCCACTGGCCCCTCACTCAGGACAAAATGGATCATATTAGATTATGAGGCTTAGAAGATCACCACAAAGTACTTAAAATCCTGAAATGAGAGAGTGTTTTATGAGTGTAAAGGGGATTACAAAGGGTCTGCTAGCAGGAGTTGGGCAGTGGGAAGGGGAATCATTGTCAGGGTTCAATGTCACAATAGGAACAGGGACAGATGAAGGTGCTGGAGGTGGTGAGAGTGTGACAGAGAGTGGTCAGGGCCTGAACAGTGTTACAAAGCCAGTACGGATTGCTGCAGCTGGAGGGGTTGCAGAGGAAGGGAGGGACATTCATATTCTTATTTATTCATTCATGGGTTGTGGGTGTCACTGCTAATTACCCAGAGGGCAACTCAGAGTCAGCCATATTGCAGTGGGTCTGGAGTCACATGTTAGTCAGACCAGGTTAGAATATTTGATGTCCTTCCCTGAAGGATGTCAGTGAACCAGATGAGTTCTTCCCACTAATCAACAATGCTTTTGTAGTGGCCTGACCAATGTCTTGTACAGATACAACATGATGTCTCAACTCCTACTCTTAATGCTCTGCCCAATGAACGTCGACACCCCAATCTCCTGCTTCACCAGCCTGTCTCCCTGTGACACCACTTTCAAAGAACTGTCTACATGCATCCCTGGGTCTCTGACTGACAACGCTACCCAGGGCCCGAACATTAACTGTGCAAGTCTCACCCTGGATTGTTTCACCAAAATGGAATACTTCACATTTATCTAATTAAACTCCATCTTCTATTCTTCAGCCCACTATCCCAGTAGTACTGTTCATCATGTTGGATCATAGATAACCGTCTTCACTATTCTCTTTACCACCAATGCCAGGATCACCCAAAAACCTTACTTACCAGGAAACCAATATTCCCATCCAAACCATTTATCCAAATGACAAACAACAGGGGACCCACTACACCGCTGGTCACATGCCTCCAGTCAGAAAAACAACATGTCTCCCATCACCCTCTATCTCCAACCATCAAGCCCAATTTTCTGTCCAGTTGACTAGCTCCTCCTGAACGCCATATCTTTTTATACTGATCTAAGATTATTACCCAGTTTAAGATACGACAAGTAGAACAAAGAACAGTACAGAACAAGACCCTTCGGCCATGATGATATGCCAATCCTTTATCCGACCATAACATTAAAAGAAAAGTGGCAGATTAAGTTTAATTCAGATAAATGCGAGGTGCTGCATTTTGGGAAAGCAAATCTTAGCAGGACTGAAACACTTAATGGTAAGGTCCTAGGGAGTATTGCTGACAAAGAGACCTTGGGGTGCAGGTTCATAGCTCCTTGAAAGTGGAGTCGCAGGTCGATAGGATAGTGAAGAAGGCGTTTGGCATGCTTTTCTTTATTGGTCAGAGTATTGCATACAGGACTTAGGATGTCATGTTGTGACTGTACAGCACATTGGTTAGTCCACTGTTGGAATATTGCATGCAATTTTGGTCTGCTTACTATCGGAAAGATGTTGGGAAACTTGAAAAGGTTCAGAAAAAAGTTACAAGGATGTTGCCAGGGTTAGAGGATTTGAGCTACAGGGAGAGGCTGAACAGGCTGGGGCTGCTTTCCTTGGTGTGTCCGAGGCTGAGGGGTGACCTTTTCGAGGTTTACAAAATTATGAGAGTCATGGATAGGGTAAATAGAGAAAATCTATTCCCTGGGGCGGGGGAGTCCAGAACTAGAGGGCATAGGTTTAGGGTGATAGGGGAAAGATATGAAAGAGACCTAAGGGGCAACTTGTTCACATAGAGGGTGGAACGGGTATGGAATGAGCTGCCAGAGGATGTCGGCTGGTACAATTGCAACATTTAAGAGGCATTTGGATGGGTATATGAATAGGAAGGGTTTGGAGGGATATGGAGCGTGTGCTGGCAGGTGGGACTAGACTGGGTTGGGATATCTGATTGGCATGGACAGGTTGGACTGAAGGGTCGGTTTCCATGCTGTGCATCTCTATGACTCTTACTTCCAAACCATACATTTTATTATCATCCATGTGCCTATCCAGAAGTATATTAAATGTCCCTAATGCATCTAATTTTACCGCCACCGCTGGCAGTGCATTCCACTCAGCCACCACTCTGAATGTAATGATCCTACCTCTGAAATCTCCCCTTAACCATCCACTAATCACCCGAAAATTATACCCCCTTGTAATAGCTATTCATGTCAGGGTAAAAAAAACCTCTATTCACTCTACGACTGTCATCACCTTGTTCACCTCTGCCAAGTCACCCCTCACCCTTCTTCACTCCAATGAGAAAAGCCTTAGCTCCCTCAAACTTTCTCCATAAGACATGCTCTCCAGTCCAGGCAGCATCCTGGTAAATCTCCTGTTTACTCTCTCTCAAGCTTCCACATCCTTCTTGTAATGAAGGGACCAGAACTGAACACAATATTCCAAGTGGGATCTAACCAGGGCTCTATAGAGCTGCAGCATAACCTCACAGCTTTAAAACTCAATCCCCAAACTAATGAAATCGAACATAATATATTCCTTCTTAACAAGCCTATCAGCTTGGGTGGCAACTTTGAGGGATCTATGGACTTGGAACCCAAGAACCTTCTGTTCCTCCACACTGCCAAAGATCCTGCCTTTAACCCTGTATTCTGCATTCAAATTCAATCTTCAAAATGAATGCCTTCACACTTTTCCAGATTGACCTCAATCTGCCACTTCTCAGCCCAGCTCTGCACCCTGTCAATGTCCCATTGCAACCTACAACAGCCCTCCACACTGTCAGCCACTCCACCAACCTTCGTGTCATTGGAAACCTACTAACCCACTCTTCCACTCACACATTCAACTTATTCATAAAATCACAAAGAGCAGAGGTCCTGTAACCTCTCCCTGCAGAAAACCACTGGTCACTGAGCTCCAAGATGAATGCTTTCCATTTATCATCACCCTCTGTCTTCTGAGGGCCAGTAATCCTGTATCCAGACAGACAGGTTTCCCTGTATTCCATGTCTCCGTACTTTCTGAATGAGCCATAAAGGTGTTTTGCCACATTCTCAAAAGATTCAATAAGATTTGTAAGGCATGACCTGCCCCTTACACAACCATGCTGACTATCCCGAATCAAACTATGGTTTCCCAAGGAATAATAAACCCTGCCTCTCAGAGTCCTCTCCAATAATCTGCAAACCACAGACATAAGACTGACAGGTGTGCAATTCCCAGGATTATACCTATTCCCTTTCCTGAACAAGGGAATAACGTTTTCCTGCCTCCAATCATCTGGTCTGACTCCAGTGGACAGTGAGGGTGCAAAGGTCATCACCTTCGCTTCGTGTAGTAACTTTGGACGCATCCAGTCTGGTTCAGCGACTTATCTATCTTTATCTTTTACAAATCCTCAGCACATCCTCCTTCTTAACATCCACCTGTTCACGTACATCAGCCTGTTTCACACTGTCCTCACAAACTACAAGACCCTTCTCAGCAGTGAATACTGAGGCATAGTATTCATTAAGGACCTCCCCTACCTCCTGTGACTCCAGGCACAAGTTCCTTCCACTATCCCAGAGTGGCCTTATCCTCACTCTGACCATCCTCTTGTTCCTCCCATAAGTGGAGAATGCCTTACAGTTTTCCTTAATCCTTCCCAACAAAACTTTTTCATGTCCCCTTCTAGTTGCCCTAAGTCCATTCCTTGGTTCATTCCTGGGATCTTCAGAGAATCCTGACAGTATGGAAACAGGCCATTTGACCCAATAACTCCATATCAACCCTCCAAACAGTATCCAACCCAGCCCCATTCCCCCACCCTATTACTCTCCATTTGCCCTGACTAATGCACCAAACCTACACATCCCTGGACACTATGGGAAAATTAGCATGGCTGAGTCACCTAATCTGCACATCTTTGGGCTGTGGGGGGAAACCGGAGCACCTGGAGGAAACCCACACAGACACGGGGAGAATGTGCAAACTCCCCACAGACAGTCGGCTGAGGGTGTAATCGAAATGTAGCCCGTGGTGCTATGAGGTAGCAGTGCTAACCACTGAGACACCTCGCCACCCAATGTAACTCTCTGGAGCCCTGTCTGATCCTTGCTTCCTCAACCTTAAGTAAGCTTCCTTCTTCCTCTTAACTAGATACTAAAGTCCATGTGGACAACGTTGACTGCTCTGCCTTCATCTAACTTTCGCCACCTGCTTGAAGAGTCAATCCAGTTTGTGAAACACGGTTTCCCACTCACAAAGCCATGCTGACCATCTCGAATCAGCCCGTGCCTTTGTAAATGTAAGGAGCTCCTTTCTCTCAGAATCTCCTCCAACAACTTCCCCATCACTGGTCTCACTGGGCTGTAATTTCCTGGCTTTTCCCTGCAGTCCTTCAGTCATGGAACAGCATTAGCCAATTTCCAGTCTTCCGACACCTCATTGTGTCTGTTGATAATATAAATATCTCTATAAGGGACATTGCAATCTCTTCCCTCGCTTCCCACAATATTCTAGGGTCGACCCAATGAGCTACTGAGGATTGATCTACCTTTATTTGTTTTAAGATTCCAGCACTTTCTCTTCTCTGTTGAGGATTCTTTCCAAGACATCGCTATTTATTCCCCAAGTTCCCGAGCTTCCGTGTCTTTCTCCACAGTAAATACTGACAAGGCTGTTTTCTTTAATAACTCACCCATCTCCTCTGGTTCCACACATGGGTGACCTTATTGATCTTTAAGGGGCCCTATTCTCGACCAAGTTACCCTTTAGCCCTGATTGAAACTTGCGTAAAGGTTTCTGATAATTCAAATACACCACATCCCCTATTCCACTACACCCCTCCTACACCCTTACAATTCTGCCATTTATATTCACACCAACAAATTAAATCCAACAGGCTCAAAAACAAATTCTGTTTTATGACATGTGTTTCTAAGTGGCCAGTTATTGTATATTGACATATTCTTTCTAACAATGCCAATATGGTCCCGACTTACTGTCAGGCTAACAATATTTGGTTTCAGACTGACAGCAGAAAGGGTTGTGGGAGTTCTTGTTTATCAATCTGAAAAAGGTAGCTCACAGGGTCAGCAGGGAATAGAGAAGGCAAATCAAATGCTGGCATTTATTACAGAGGGAATGGCGTCTAAAAATAGGGAGATCTTGCTAAAACGATGCAAGGTACAAGTCAGACCACACCTCGAATATTATGAACAGTGTGAGTGCCCAAAGAAAAGATATTGTCGCATTGGAGGCAGGTCAGAGAAGGTTCACTCGGCTGATCCTGGGAATGGAGGGATTTTCCAATGAGAAGAGGTGGAGTAGGTTGAGGTTGATCCCATTGAAGTTTAGATAATCAGAGAGAAATGGAATGAACCATCCAAGATTCTGAGGGGCTCTGATAGGGCAGATGCTGAGAAGTTAGAAAATAGAACAGTAGAGCACAGCAACAGGCCCTTCGACCCACCACGTTTATGCTGTCCATGATGCTATTCTAACTCAAACCATTTGCTTGCACATGTGTCCATATCCCTCTATTCTCTTCCCGTTCATGTTTCTGTCTAAATCCCACTTCAAAACTTTACTCACATTTCTGCTTCTACGACCTCCCTCAGTAACATCCACTCCACGTAAAAAAAACTTGCCTCACACACCTCATTTAAACTTTCTCTATTTCACTTTAAACCTCTGCGCTCTAGTATTTGAAACTTACACATTGGAAAAGAGATTCTGACTATCTACATTATCTATCCCTGTCCTAATGTTATATCCCTGTACCTAGTCACCTGTCAGCCTCTGATACCCTCACAAAACAATCCAACTTTGTTTAATTTCCTCTTACACACCTAACACACCCTTAAAAGCATAACATAGGCAACATGCTGATAAACCCCTTTTATACCCTCTCACTAAGCCTCCACAGCCTTCCTATTGTGTGGAGATGACAACTGCACACAGTTCTCCAAATGTGACCAATCAAACATTTTATACAATTACAGCAACAGATGCAAACCACTTTACCCAACGTTGTGAGCGATGAAGGCCAGTGTTCCATTTGCTTTCCTTCCCATCTGAAACACTTCTGTTGCCATTTTCTGGGAGTTACTGACTTGCACCAAGATCCTTCTGTATATCAATATCCGTCAGTATGCAACATTCTTCTTGAATTTGACATCATCTCACACTTGTCCAGATTAAACCCAATTTGCCATTTCTGTCTATCTCTCCGACTGTTCTGTAACCTCCTGCAGATTTTAATGAATCAGGGAAACAAGGGTTTTGTGGAAAAGGCAGGAAAGTAGAGTTGAACAGTATCAGGTCAGCCATGATCTGACTGAAGGGTACAGTATACTCAATGGGCCAAATGGCCTCATTCCCCTCCTACATTTCATGGTCTGAGCACAAACTCAATATGTCCTGCATAATATTATGGGTCTCTGCTCACAAAACTCCTTTATAATGGAATTATTGTATATTTATTAGTACACAGCATTTGATCTACAAATATGATATGATGTTATAGAAAACCATCTCACATACAATCCAGGATTCTATCCGTTACAGCACTGATACCCACTGCTGTATCAGTCGGCATGGAGACCACAATCACACACAGTTACTGTACTGCCCTTGCTACAAGTACATTCAGTGTCCTGACTGTAACCACATTGACACTCCCATCACTGGTTGGTGCCTTCAAAAGAATTCCTGCTAACGGTAGTTGCTGCTTGCTTATTCTCAGCTCCACTTTTCATATTCAGATCCACATGACTGTCTCATTGATGCATTAAATCCATCCTTCCTTCACAATTTGTTGGCGTTTTGCCTAATCTGCCTATTGGGACTAGATTGAGTTGGGATATCTGCACAGCACGGATGGGTTGGACCGAAGGGTCGGTTTCCATGCTGTACATCTCTCTGACTGTAATGACTCTATCCCAACAACCCTTCAGTATTCACTTCCCAGCGACGGTCATTCTGCAGCTAAATCTCCGGAATGACAGTTCCATCATATCTGTTCACTGTCATTCCATCTGCCTCATGGCGAATGCCGGGAGTCATTCCTCAGTAGTGGGGGGTTGAACAGATGGGTAAAGGTTACAGAGATAGGGAGGCTTACAGGGACTCGAGGATGTTAGAGATAAACAGAGTTACATCTGGTCAAGAACATCAGTGGGACAATGGGGTTTGGGGATTGGAGGAATTTACAGAGATAGAGGGAGCTGGATTAGATTCTGGAGATAGGGATAGGGATGGAGAAAGGAAGAGGTAGGCAGACTGAGAGGCACAGACAGGGGGCTGTTTCATCTAGGAGAGTATTGTGTATACTAACAGAGATATGGAAGGTTGTCATGACTGAAGACGTTTACAGATATAAGAAGGCTTCTAGGCTCTGGAGGCTACATAGATCGGAAGGCAATGGAGAATGCCAGGTTACTGGGTTGGAGACAGTTACACAAATGGGGAGGGTTGCACAAAGTGAAGGAGGTTCCTGTGGTCGCGAGGGGTATGGTGTCGGGAATGAGGGTGAAATTTAACAAGATAAAGATCAAAGAATTGAAGAAGGACAAGGAGATTACAATTTTTTCACAGCTAAGGAAGGGTTGTAGGAGCTGGAGAAGATTACTTTGGTAGGGACCGATTCAGAGGTTAAAGATAAATACATTGACATGGAGGATGGTGTTGTTGGAAAGAGCTTATAGGGATAGACAGGGCTGTCAGGGTTTACAGGGATGAAGGGATTGAGTATCTACTGCAGAAGTTTAGGAATTAAGATGTTAGGGATTGGAGAACCGTACAGAGAGAGAGAGAGAATGGTATGGAAATTCCAAACAGAGGAAGGATTATCGGGACTGGAGGATATTACAGAGATCACTAACACAGCATGGGCCAGGATTGATGCCTGTGATCCCCTGTGCTGTCGCATTGAGGACCAGTACAGCAGAGGTGAAAGCAGGACCCTCACAAGATGGTGGGAATGAAGCCTAGAATGTTGCTGTTCCTTGCCCAGCTCTGTATCTATGTCCTGTCTTCCAGGTCTGAATATAGAAGTCTACTACCTCCACCCTGTGCTGTTTACTGTGAGTGATCTTACCGGCTGCAGGATTTCCTGAAGTCTCCAGGTCTCCCTCTCTCTCTCTCTCTCTCTCTGGCTGACCAACCAGCTTCAATGAGGTGATGGATGAGTTAGGAACATCCTGATTACCTGCATGAGACAGAAATAGACAGAATGGGAAATTAGACGGATGCAATGAGGATACCTCATGCAGAGTGGCACTGAGCCCAGCAGAGATCTCGGAAATCCCAGTCTCCATCCCTTGCCTGTGCTGCTGCGTCTCTCTGGAGTGGACAATTCTGTTGACTCAGGATCTCAGACCATCTGTAAGAGGGAGAAATGCTGACAGAGGCAGAAAATAGACCGACACAGCGAGGGGACACCACATGGAGAGATACTGAGTGATATCACATTATTAGACACTGTACTAACAGGGAATTGTTGTGGTTCTGTTCGCCGAGCTGGAAGTTTTTGCTGCAAACGTTTCGTTCCCTGGCTAGGGAACATCATCAGTGCTATTGGAGCCTCCTGTGAAGCGCTGCTTTGATGTTTCTTCCTGTATTTATAGTGGTTTGTTCTTGCCACTTCCGGGTGTCAGTGCAGCAAAAACTTCCAGCTCGGCGAACAGAACCACAACAATGGACACCCGAGCTACAAATCTTCAACCAGACTTTAACAGGGAATTGTTTGAATTTGTAACAAAGGCACTGGGATTATTGTGAGGGGATTCAACCTTCCTAACTCTTCATCTCTTTGGCGGTGGCTCACAGATGAGGCTGACTCTCTCCCACTCTCAGGGGGGAAGGGGGGGGGGGCGAGGAGACTGGAGTTGGCAGTACAGACCGATGTGGCCTTCCACAGACTCTGTTACAATTGGGGCAGAATGTGGACATGGGAAGAGGGTGGATGGGGCATTGATGTGACAGCGCTCTCCTTGTGCTGTTTCTCCTGGATTCCCATTTTCCCCACAGCAAGCCTCGAGGTGCTCGACACCTTCCCCATGCTCCTTCCCCACTTCGGACGGTCTTGGCCCAGGATTTAACAGATTTGATTAAGAAATGAAACAAAACGATCAATTCTGAAGAAGCCAACGTTTAGAAACGTGGACACATTGTTAAAGAGATCGCTAGGGAGTCTCCTAGCAGGAGCAGTGCAGTAGGAAGCGGAAACATTGTCAGATGATAGGAACAGGGAGAATTGAAGGTGCTGGAGGTGGTGAGAGTGTTACAGAAGGGGCAAAAGCCTGAACAATGTTACAAAGCCAGTACAGATTGCTGTAGCTAGAGCTGTTTGCAGAGTTAGGGATGGAGATATGTATTCTCATTGATTCATTCGCGGCCTGAGGATGTCACCGGATGGACCAGCATACATTACCCCACTGCTAATAACGAGAGGCAGCTCAGAGTTAGCCATATTGCTGTGGGACTGGAGTCACATGTGAGCCAGACCAGGTAAGAATGTCAGATGGCCCTCCCTGAAGGACATACATGAACAAGTTTATTTTTTCCAGATAATCCACAATGCTTACACAGTGGCCTCACTAATGTCTTGTACAGATACACCATGACATCGCAACTCTTACACTCAATGCTCTGTCCAATGAAGGGTAGCCATCCCAAATGCCTGCTTCACCAGCCTGTCTACCTGTGACATTACATTCAAAAAACTGTGTACATTCAAAAAACTGCGTATCTGCGTCCCTGGGTCACTGATTGACAACACGACCCAGGACCCGAACATTAACTGTACAAGTCCAGCCTGGTCTGCTTTACCACAATACAACATCTTGCATTTCTCCACCTGTTCTTCCAATCCTCACTGGCCCAGCAGTATTGTTGATCCCTTTGTACTCTTCGATAACCATCTTCACTGTCCACTTTATCACCAATTTTAGTCTCACTCCCAAACTTGCTAACCATGAATCCTGTATTATCATCCAAACTGTTTATATAAATGATGCACAACAGTGACCCAGCACTGAACCCCATGGCTCACCGTTGGTCACAGGCCTGCAGTTGGAGCAGCAACCCTCTGTGAACACACTCTGTCTCCGACCGTCAATCCTGTTTTGTATCCAGTTGGTGAGCGCTCCCTGGTTATGTGTGATCTAAACTTACTAACCAGTCTGTCATGCAGAACCTTGTGAAAGGCCTTGCTAAAGTTCATGGGGATATCGTATACTGCTCTCCTTTGATTTGTCACTTGTCTACCTCCACACTCAGGTTTGAGGCATGATTTCCAGTGCACAAAGCCATGCTAATGATCATTCATCTGTCCTTACCTTTCCAAAAGCATGATGATCGTTTCTCTCAGAATCTCCTCCAACAACTTACCACCCCTGCCATCAGTCTCACTGGTCTTTAGTGGCTGTCGATGATACAAATATCTCTGGGAGGGGCCCTGCAATTTCCTCCCTCGCTTCTCACAAGGCGCTGGGATACATCTGATCATGTCCCAAGGTTTTATCTAACTTTTTGCATTTTAAGACATTCAGCATCTCCTGTCCTCCAATGTGCATTCTTTTCAAGATATCACTATGTATTTTCCCAAGTTCCCGAAGCTTCCATGTCCTTCTCCACAGTAAATCCTCACACAGAATATTTGTTCATTGTCTCACCCATCAGCAGTGATTCCACACAGACAGCCTCATTGACCTTTCAGGGGCCCTATTCTCTCCCGAACTCATTTTTCACCCTGGTTGAAACTTGTCAAAATGCTTCTGAAATTTCAAATATCCCTCTATTGCAACAGCCTCCCCCACCCTTATCTATTCTGCCATTTATGGTCACACCAAAATATAGAATCCAACAGATTTAAAAATATCCCCCTTTTATAAAATCATGTGTTTCCCATTGTTTCTAAGCATCCAGTTATCATTTATTGTCACAACCTTTGTAAAACACTCCAGCACGTTGCCAACTTACTGTCAGGCTAACACTGTTTGATTTCACAATGACTGCACAAAGGATTTTGGGAATCCTTGTGGATCAATCTGAAACATGTAGCTTACAGGGTCAGTAGGTAATCGAGAGGCAAATCAAATGCTGCCATTTATTACAAAGGGAACGGAGTCTAAAAGTAGGGAGGTTGCTAAAACGATGCAAGGTACAATTCAGACTACATCTAGATTATAATGAACAATATGTGTGCCCTAAGGAAAGACATTCTTGTGTTAGAGGCAGGCCAGGGAAGGTTCACTCGGCTGATCCTGGAGATGACGGGAAGAGGTGTAGTAGATTGGCCTTGAACCCTTGGGGGTTTTGAAGAATGGGAGAGAAATTGAATGAAACATCCAGGATTGTGAGGGGCTGTAACAGTGTAGATGCCATTAAGTTAGAAAATAGAACAGTACAGCACAGTAATAGGCCCTTCGGCCCACCATGGCTGTGCTGACCATGATGCTATTCTAAACTAATCCCATCTGCCTGCACATGGGCGACATCCTTTTATTCTCTGCCTGTTCATGTTTCTGTCTAAATTCCACTTTAAAACTTTGCTCTCATTGCCACCTCTCCCACCTTCCTGTAGTGTGGTGATGAGAAAGACACGCAACCTTCCAAACATGGCCGACTGAAGTTTCATTCAGTCACAACATGACATGCAAACGTCTGTATATCAATACTGTGACCAATGAAGGGAAGCATACCATACTCCTCCTTTACCGCCACATCCTACTGTGTTGTTATTTTGAGGGATCTATGGATTTGCATCCAAGGTCATTTGTTTGTCAATGTTTCCAATTAGTCAATTAGTGCACTTCTCTCTTCCATTTGACTTCATAAATGCATCACTTCACACTTGTCCCGATGAAATTCGATTTGCGATTTCTCTGCACAACGGTCCAGCTGATCTACACACTGCTGCAAACTTTAACACTCCTCCTCACTATCCACAATTCCCCTAACTGTCCCTGATCATTACATGTCTTTCCAAACGTCGTCTGCAAAATACTAATCAAACTGCTGACCTTTTCATCTGAATCACTGATATAAATTACACACAGACATGGCAGCATGATCCTTGTGAAACAGCATTGGCCACAGATGTCCAATCAGAAATTGACCACTCCACATTCCTCTGTCTACTGTCACCAAGAAAATATTGTACCCAACTTAACAACGAGCATGGATTGTGATTTTGATCTTCCAGATTCCCCTTGCTATTTGGAAGCTGTCCATTCAAAACAACTATATTTTGATTCCCAGATTAAATTGGCTGTCTCACTAAAGCACTGACTGCATCCTTTCTTCACAACAAAACGGGATCTTGTTTGGTTTTTTGCTGATCCTGCCTAAATCCCTACAACCCCTCAATAATCACATCCCTGACATGGTCATTCTGCAGCCCCCCTCCACAATAACAGTTCGATCATATCTGTTCTCTTCAGTTAATGCTGTCATTCCATCTGCCTTGTTGCAAATGCATGGCGCGTGTCACCGAGAGAGGGCCTTGGAGGGATGGATAGAAGTCACACAGTGTGAGAGATGTTTGAGGGCGCGACAATGTTGCAGGGTTAAACATAGTTACAGTTGCTGCAGAATGTTCGCAGGAGAAAGCATTTTATTGTTTGGATGAAGTTAGAGAGATAAAGCATCGTTGATTAGACTTCAGAGATAGGGATGTGTGTAGGGCTGTGGATCATTACATGAGAATATCACAGTGATTGGGAGGATGGTATGGACTGGAGAATATTACAGGGAAAGGGAGGATGGTATGAACTGGAGAATGTTACAGGGAAAGGGAGAGTGGTATGGACTGGAGAATGTTACAGGGAAAGGGAGGATGGTATGGACTGGAGAATGTTACAGGGAAAGGGAGGATGGTATGGACTGGAGAATGTTACAGGGAAAGGGAGGGTGGTATGGACTGGAGAATGTTGCAAGCACATGGAAGATGATGTAGACTGGAGAATGTTGCATGAATAGGGAGGAAGTTGTAGACTGGAAAAAGTTAGAAGGAGAGATGATTTTATGCACTGGAAGGTATGTCAGAGAGAGTGAGTGGTGTGCATGCTGCAAGATACTACGGGGATAGGTAAATTTGTAGAGACTGGAGGACAGAGTCGTAGAGAGGCTTGTGAGAGACCAGATTCACTTATGAGTATACGATATGCTACAGTGAGCAGAGCCTTTTGCAGATATAAATGAGGATACAATGGCCACAAAGCAGTCACACCTACACATAGGTATATAGGAAATGAAGGATTTGAAGAGATAACACAGGATAGGAGTGTTGTATGCAGTGGAGGAGATCAAACTGATAGGGATGGTTTTAGAGACTCAACAATGTTAGGAAATAATGAGAGTTTCAACAGTGATAACAGGTTTCAACAATTCCGAGGATATTGACCTGAATGAGCTTTGTCAGTTAGCGATGGTACAGTAAAGGGAATTGTAGTGGCATCCCGTTCATAAGCAATCCATAAGCACTTAAAACAGCCTGTTTGACATGTGCATTATCTCTCGACCATTCATCAGACAGCGCTGCAAATACTTCACTGCCTCCGCCTACCAGCTTAGACTGAACTAGCATTACCCAGAAGACCTCGGGCCACTCTATCTGTCTGTGCAATTTTTCAAATGAAATACTGAGTTCCTTAACAGTAGAGTCACAGGAATTCAGGATAGCGAAGAAGGCGCTTGGTATACATTCCTTTACTGGTCAGAGTACTGAGTACAGGAGTTGGGAGGTCATGTTGCGGCTGTACAGGACAGTGGTTAGGCCACTTTTGGAAGACTGCATGCAACTCTGTTCTACTTCCTATCAGAAGGATGTTGTGAAAATTGAAAGGGTTCAGAAAATATTTACAAGAACATTACCAGGGTTGAGCTATAGGGAGAGTTGAACAGGTGGTGGTTGTTTTCCCTAGGGAGTCGGAGG
This sequence comes from Hemiscyllium ocellatum, assembly GCF_020745735.1. Classification (NCBI taxonomy): domain Eukaryota; kingdom Metazoa; phylum Chordata; class Chondrichthyes; order Orectolobiformes; family Hemiscylliidae; genus Hemiscyllium; species Hemiscyllium ocellatum. The sequence continues at coordinate 196,205 of NC_083429.1, read as the reverse complement.
CTGAAGAGTGACCTTATAGAGGTTTATAAAATCAAGAGGGGCATGGATAGGGTAAATAGACCAAGTATTTCCCCTGGGATGTGAGAGCCCAGAATTGTAGGGCGAGGTTTAGAGTGAGAGTAGAAAGATATAACTAAGGGACAACTTTTTCACACAGAGGATAGTATATGTGTGGAATGAGCTGCCAGAGAATGTGATGGAGGCGAGTACAATTGCAACAGTTAAAAGGCACCTTTTATATATGAAGGGTATATGAATATGAAGGGTTTAGAGGGAGATGGACCTCGTGCTCGCAGGTGGGACTACATTGGGTTGGGATATCTGATCTGCAGGATGGGACCATGAATGGGTTGTGGAACCTGGAGGATGTTATAATTTGAACTAGAGGAAATTTTTGATTGGATCTTTCAGCCGATCTTACAGATGGTACAATTGCAACATTTAAGAAGCATTTGGATGGATATATGAATAGAAAGGGTTTGGAGGGAGACAGGCCAGGTACTGGCAGGTGGGACTAGATTGGGTTGGAATATCCTGTTGGCATGGCCGGGTTGAAATGAAGGGTCTGTTTCTATGCTGTCCATCTCTATGACTGTAAGATCGGCTGAATGGTCCAATCAAAAATTACCTGTGGTTCAAATCATAATATCCTCCAGGTTCCACAAGCCATCCTCAGTCCCATCCTGCAGGTTCTATGAATCCCGGAACTTCTAACCTCCTGCAAGTCTCACGTCCCTTCCGACATTTGTACCACTCTCCAGGTTCTGCAGCCCTTCATACCTCATAACATGACCAGACTCTCCAACTCCTCCTTCCTCTGCAATATTCCCCAGAAGTGCAGTGTAGGATGGTGGGGGTTACAGAGATCTGGAGGGACATCAAACGGGAGGATTTTGCAGACATTAGGAATATAGACACCTGAGGAGGTTTCACAGTTTAGGAGTGTTGTAGGGACTGGAGGAACTGACAAAGGTAGGCATAGTTTTAGATTAGAAGATTCTGCAGAAAACCTTTATGTGGTTAAAGGCAGGATTCTTAGCAGCGTGCAGGAACAAAGGGGTCCTGTATCCTTCAGGTTACCACCCAAGTTGACAGGGTGTTGAGAAGGCGGATGGTTTGCTGGCTGTCATTAGCAGGGGGATTGAGTTTAAGAGATGCGAGGTTTTGCTGCAGCTCTACAGAACCCCAGTTAGACCACACTTCGAATATTGTGAACAGTTCTGTTTGCTTCATTATAGGAAGGATGTGGAAGCTTTAAAGACAGTGCAGAGGAGATTGAGCGGGATGCTGCCTGGACTGGGGGGCATGCCCATAGAAGGGAGGTTGTGGAAACTCGGGCATTTCTGATCAGAGTGAAGGAGGAAGAATTGTGACATGATGGAGGTGTACAAGGGAATGAGAGGCACAGAGTGGATAACCAGAGACTATTTCCCATGGCGAAATGGCTATCACAAGGGGACAGAAGTTTAAGGTAATTGGCGGAAGGTTTAGCTTAGATATCAGAGGGATACGGGCCAGGTGCTGGCAGGTAGGACTAGATTGGGTTGGGATATCCTGTCGGCATGGACGGGACTGGTATGTTATTTACACAGAGTGTGGTGGGTGCGTGGAATGGACTGCCAGCCGTGGTAGTAGATTCAGACACATTACAGACATCTAAGCAACTCTTGGCTCGGCACATCAATGACAGTAAGATGTAAGGTATGTAGGTTCGTTTAGTCTTCAGAGTAGGATAAAAGGTCAGCACAATATTGAGGGTGGAAGGGCTTGTACCGGAATGTGCTATTCCATGTTCTAAATAGCAAGGGTTATGATGGCAGCAAGAAGTTTCGGGAAGTGGGAGAGGATGTGATCTGAATGAAGTGACGCAAATAGGAGGCGTTGCTAAGGTTGTATGAGGTAATAGAGACAGCAATGGTCTGATCTGGAGCAGATGGCCCAGACTGGGAGGGGTGTGGGGGCTGGAGGTGCTTTCACAGGAAGGGAGGAGCATAGAGCCACAGGAGGTTACAGAAATGTGGAGAGTTGTCGGGCCTACAGGAGTTCATGGAGATGGGAGGTTGGGAGGAATGGAGCAGTTTACAGGGATAAGGATGTTGGTAGGATGGGCTGTTTTACACAGACAGGAATGTTTCAGGTGAATGGAGCTGAGTACAGAGATAAAGTGGGTTGTACAGATTGGAAAAACAAATAGACGTATGGAAGGTAGTCGTGACTGAAGAGGTTTATATTTATAGGAAGGTTTAGGTTCTGCAGGTTATTTAGATAAAGAGATTGTGGAATCAGACAGATTCTCCAAGTGATAAAGACAGCAATTTTGGTTGGAGACAGTTTCACAGATTAGGGAGCATTAGTAACCTCCTCCAGTTTGGTCAGAGTGGGAAGGATTGTAGGGGAGGGTGATGTTTACACATGTAAGAGCTGGAGAAGATTATGGAAATGAGTAGATGGATGGAGACACTGGAGGAGCTTCCATTGACAGGGTGGTGCTGGCAATGAAAAGATATCACATAGATAGTGGGTCATGTAAGAACTGGATCGGAAGAGTCACAGGCATTGGAATGAGTTCTGCAGATTGGGGGTGTTATCGGGACTGAGAGGATTGTAGGGTTTCCACAGATTGATCGTGTCTTTACGAATAGAAGAGTTTATGTAGATATGGATAACTTAAACCCAATGCATGTAGTCTTCATTTCAAGACCAGAGCCTTATTATCCCTCACCAGCCAAGGATCCCTAACCCTGCCAGCTTTTCCCTTTATCCCAATGGGGCAGACTGGTCCTGGATTCTTGAGATCACACTTTGAAAAGCCTCCCATTTGCCAGTTGTTTCTTTTCCTTCAAACAGACTCACCCAATCGATTGGAATCATAATGTGGAAGTGCCGGTGACGGACTAGGGATGTACAAAGTTAAAAATCACCCAACACTCGGTTCCAGTCCAACCAGTTTATTTGAAAGCACTAGCTTTCAGAGCACTGCTCCTTCATCAGGTGGTTGTGGAGCACAATCCTAAGGCACAGGATTTATAGCAACAGGATGGCAGGGTCATGGAATATAATATCAAACAAATTTAGTTGAAGCCTTTCATCTGTTACAGTGATCACCAGCGCTTCCAAAGCGAGTTGGATTATAACTTGGCATTGTGCAATTTTAAATTCACGACATTGACGCTGGCCAGATCCTGCAGAATGGCCCCAAACCTGGCCCCGTTCCAGTTTCTCTCTTCAATCTGTGGACCTGCTGATCTTTCTCCATGACGATGTTAAAACGAAGACAGTTGTGGGCACTGGACCCAAAGTGCTCTCCGAATGACACTTCAGTCACTAGCCCGGCCTTGTTTTCTGAGGGGAGGTCCAGTGTTGCACCTGCCTGAGTAGAGTAGGGCCCTCTGCATATTGATTTAGGAACCTTTCTTGGACACATTTGAAAAATTGCACTCTGTCCAGGTCTTTCACACTCCAGGTGGCCCAGTCAATAAAGGGAATATTAAAATCTCCAGGAAAAAGTGAGGTCTGCAGATGCTGGAGATCAGAGCTGAAAATGTGTTGCTGGTTAAAGCACAGCAGGTTAGGCAGCATCCAAGGAACAGGAAAGAACAGCCTTTCCTGATGAATGGCTCGGGCCCGAAACATCGAATTTCCTGTTCCTTGGATGCTGCCTAACCTGCTGTGCTTTAACCAGCAACACATTTTCAGCAATATTAAAATCTCCAGCCTGTACTCCTCTTCTATTCCTATAGTTGTCTGCCATCTCTCTACACATCTGCTCCTCTGGTATCTGTTGGGTCTACAACATTCTACAATACAGTCCCAACAAAGTGACCACCCCTCTTCTTTTTTCTAACTTCTAACCATGTGGAATTTTAAATGAATATAAGTTTTAAAAATTGGAATTAACAATCCATAAATAAGTATTGATAAAAATCCAAACACTTGACCTTCAGAGAAAGACAACAGTTCACTCTCATGTGGTCTGCATGACATACCCACAGCAAAGTGTTTGCCTCTCAATGACCCTGTGAAATGGGCGAGCCAGCTGCTTAGCTCAAGGGCAGCAAGGGATGGGCAATAAAGGCTAGTCAGCCAGAGACACCCGCATCCCCGACCGGATTTATAAAAAAATCCATTCAGATTGGTCCACTGGAACTGTGCTGGGAGCAATGTCCTGGCCAATCATGTCAGTAGGTTTATGGACTGGGCTTTAAACTGACAGCGAGGATGCAGGGACAGGGTTCAGGTGAAAGGAGCTTTCCAAATCCAAAGAGAAAACATGAAGCATTAGAGCAGCATGGGAATGTGGCTGAAGACAACAGAAAGGATTAGGACGGGACAAAGCTTAACTAAAACTGTGGATCAGCAAATCCAATTGTGACGGGAAATTGTGGGAAAGAGTAAATTATGTTTTTTATTAATGGCCAAAGTCTCTGCAACAAGGGAGATGGATTTGTGACACAGAGATAAAACAGATTTAGACACCAGAGAGACGTGGTTACAGGGCGAACAAAAGGTGGAACATAAATATTCAATGGTTCACAAACTTGTGGAAACTCAGGCAAAATGGACAACGTTAACAATAATGCGTAACAAAGGCATTACAGAGAAAGCATTTGGCATCAGATCATGAAGTAGAGTCAGTCTGAATGTCAATTCTGGTTACTACTTGCCAAGGACACAAGTAGCAGAACAGTTTTAGACCACCGAACAATATTCCATGGCTCATCACTGCAATAAATAGGAATTCATTTATTGAAATGTCAATATTCGCAAAGTCTGGAACAATCACACTGACAACAGTGATATGGGAAGAGGAGTTCAGAGAATTTTTTTTCAGTGTTTCTTAGAATAACACATTGTGCAACTGGTGAGGGACGCAATTGTCTCAGAGCAACTGTTGTGTGATAAAACATAGTGAATGAGTAATGTCACCTGGAGAGATCCTCAGGAAAATTGTGATAAAGTGCAGTTTAAAGAAATATAAAGTTTTAAAGTAGATCACAGAAAGGACAAGCTACAACTAGAAACAAAAATAGCCAATTACATGGGTTTGATAGGAGAACTGACCAAGGTAAACAGGCTAAACAGACTGAAATATGTGCCTGTAAATGAACTGTGGAAAACATTTGAAGTAACAGTGTAAAACACTCAACAAAAGGACATTCCACTGAAACAGACAAAAACTCAGCAAGAAATCCCCACCGGTCCCTCACTCAGGACAAAATGGATCATATTAGATTATGAAGCTGAGAAGATCACCACAAAGTACTTAAAATCCTCAAGTGAGAGAGAGTTTTAGAGTAAGTTTTAAAGGGATTGCAATGGGTCTGCTAGGAGGAAGAGGGCAATGGGAAGAGGAAACATTGTCAAGGTTTATTGACACGTTAGGAACATGGAGAGATGAAGGTGCTGGAGGCATTGAGAGAGTTACAGAGAGTGGTCAGGGCCTGAACGGTGTTACAAAGCCAGTATGGATTGCTGCAGCGGGAGGGGTTTGCAGAGGTAGGGAGGGACATATGTATTTTTATTTATTCATTCATGGGATGTGGGTGTCACTGCCTGGACCAGCATTCTTTGACCCCCTGCTAATTACCCAGAGATTGTTGGGCCCTGGTGGATATGTATAATACTTTGCTGGACATAGGTGAAGTGCAGAAGGAGGATTGCTAATGTGGTTCCTTTGTTCAGGAAGGGCAGCAGGGACAGGCCAGGTAATTACAGAGCAGATAGTCTGACAGCAGGGGGAGGGAAATTATTGGGAACAATTCTGAGGATGCATCAACACTTGCAAAGATAAGGATCAACTTGGTTTTGTCAACACAGATTTGGCAGAGGAAGATACTATGTGAGGAATTCAGTTCATTTTTTTTGAAATGGTGCTGAAGTATATTGATGAAGGCAGTGCAGATGATGTGGTTTACACGGATTTGAATAAGTCCTTTGACAAGATGCAAAATGGAAGGCGGGTACAAAAGGACTGGGTTCCAAGGCAGGTTGGCAAACTGGATGCAAATTTGGTGGATAGAATACTTTCACCAGCGGGTGTACCACAGGGATCTGTGCAGGAACCATTGAACATTAATAACTCGGATGAGAAAGCAGAAGGTATCATTAGTAGGTTTGCAGATGACATGAAAGGTGAGGGTGTTGTCCACAATGAGGAGGATGACCTCCGTCTGCTGTCAATGTCGATCAGATGAAAATCTAAGCAGAGTTTAGTTCTGATCAAAGCGAGGTAATAGTCTGTGGGAGGTACGATAAGCGAAGGACAGACATAATCAATGGTAGGACCTTGCGGAGTACTGAGGAATACAGAGACCTTGGTGGACAAGTCCATAGATCCCTGAAGGTGTCAGCACAGGTTGACAGGGTGGGAAAGGAACCTCAACTGGGAGCGGGAGAGGGACCCACATCCTGGTGGGGTGAATTGCTAGAGATGCTTGAGAGGATATAATCTAGTCTGGTAGGGTAATGGACCTTAAATAGACGTAAGGCCAGAAAGAAGATTGAGGCTGGTACACGAATTAAAGACAGCAATTTCAGCAGACCAGGCAGGCAAGAAAATGGGAATGGGCAGGGAATAGGGGAAACTGATGATTAAACTGCATTTATTTCAATACAAAGAGCCTGACAGCTAAGGAAGATGAACTCAAAGCATGGGACTGGGATATGATAGTTATTACAGAAACACAGCTGAGGGAGGGGCAGGGCTGGTAGTTCATTGTTTCAAGGTAGAGATGCTACAGGAAGGGGAGGCAAGAGAGGACGTGTGGTGGTGGGTTTTGATTGCATGAATCATCCCAGCAGTATTTAGAGAGGATATTGCTGTGGAATCGCCCAGTGAAGCTATGTTCGTTGAACTGAGAAATAAGAATGGGTCATCACTTTGATACGATCTGACTGCTGATCCCGAATAATCCGTGGCAGACTGAGGAACAAATATGTCAGGACATCTTAAATATCAACCAAAATAATAGGGCTGTTATGGTAATGTTTTGAACTTTCCAAACCTAGACTGGGACTGCCAGTGTTCAGTGTTTGCAAGGGGGGAATTTGGTAATTGTGTTCCAGAAAACTCCCAATCAATATGTAAATGGCCTGAAAAGATAAAGGGGCAAAACCTGACCGCCCCTTGGGAATTAAGGTCGGGAAAGGGACTGAGATGTGAGTGGGAAAGCATTTTGCCAAAGTGACCACAGTTCTAGTAGTTTGAAAACAGCTTTGGAAAAGGACAGGCCTGGTCCACAAGTGCAAGTGATAAAATGGAGCGTGACCAATCTTGATCGTATTGGCCAGGAACTTTCAAAATGTGATTGGGGAAGGGAATTATTTACAGAGAAAGGGAAGTTTGGCAAGTGAGAATATTTTAAAAGTGAGATAAACTCATCGATCAGCGCCAGCATTTTCCTGTTTGTGTACAGCTCAATGCTGACAGCATTCAGAAACACTGGCTGTCTATTGAAGGTCTGGTCAAGGAAAAGGGGGCACATGTCAGGTATCGCCAGCTGGATCAAGGGAATCCCTGAGGATATACAGGGGCTGTAGGAATACACTTGGAGTAGAAAACAGGAATGGAGAAAGGCTAAATGAAATAGCCTCAGCAGAGAATGAAAGGGGAATCCAAAAGTAATTGTATCAGTATATTAAGAGTGCATAAGGAACTCAGGACAAAATAGTATCCATTAAAGATCAATGAGGCCATCGATGTGTGGAACTGCAGGATATTTGCTAAGATCCTAAACAATTTTTTCACTCCAGAACTTACTGTGGAGAAAGACTGGGGAACTCAGGGAACAAGAGTAATACGTTAGACCACATTTGGAGTTCTCTGCAATTCCAGTCTTCCTGCTACAGGAAGGATGTTGTGAAACTAGAAAGGGCTCAGAAAAGATTTATAAGATATTGCCCGGGTTGTTGCTGAATAAGCTGGGGTTACTGTCACTGGAGAGTCGGAGATGGAGGGATGACCTTATAGAGGTTTATGTGAACGTGAGCGGTATGGATAGGGTAAGCATTCAAGGCCTTTTCCCAGAAGTTGGGGAGTCCAAAACTAGAGGGCATAAGTTTAAGGTTAGAGGTGAATGGTTTACAGAGGGACTGAAGGGACAGCTTCTTCACACACATGGTGATGTGTGTATGGAATGAGCTGAGAGAGAAAGTAATGGATACTGATACAATTACAACATTTAAAAGGTATCTGGATGGGCATCTGAATAGTAAGGGTGTAGATGTATATGGGCCAAATGCTGGAAAAGGGAATGGATTTATTTAGATCTTCCGGTAAGCCTGGACGAGTTGGGGACCGAAGGGTCTGTTTCTATGCTGTATATCTCTATGACTTGAAAAGAGGTGGTGCTGGAGGTTTTAAACACAAAGCTATGACAAGTCCCAGAACCTGATTAAGTGTATCACAGGATACTGGGATGCTAGTGAAGACATTGTGGAGCCCCTAGCAAAGGTAAGTGTCCTACTGACAGCCATGTGTGATGGGCTGGCAGGCTGGAGGGTGGCATCATGGACAGTGAAGGATATTTTCTGAGATTACAAAGGGATCTTGATGAAATGGGTGAATGGGCTGAAAATCTAGCGATGGAATTCAATCTGAATGAATACAAGGTAATGCATTTTGTAAAACAAAGAAGGGTAGAGCTTATACAATTAATGTTAAGGCTTTGGTTAGTGTTTGAGAGCAGAGGGACCTCTGGGTTCAGGTACATAATTCTTGAAGCTCACATCACAGGATGGATAAGACAGTGCTTGGCATCCCTGAGTATTGCTCAGTCCATTGAGTGTAGGATTTGGGACGTCAAGTTGAGATTGCACAGACATTGGTGAGGCCTGTTCTGCAATACTCTGTCCAGTTCTGGTCGCCCAGTTATAGGGAGGATATTATTAAGCTGCAGGGGATTCAGAAGGGATCTACCAGGATATTGCTGGGTATGGAAGGCTTGGGTTCTGCAAAATGGCTGGACAGGCTGAGTCTTTTTCACTGGAGCCTGGAGGTTGAGACATTATACTATAAAGGTTTATGAAAAAAAAGAGGTATATAGATCAATTTGTTGGTAGTTGCCTTTTCCTCAGGATGGGGGGAGTCTCAAGAGGAGGGGCCAAATTTTAAGGTTAGAGGAGAGAGATGTTCAAAAAAAGATATGGGGCAATTTGCTACACAGAGGGTGGTTTGAGTGTGGAATGAACTTCCTGAGAAAGGGGTTGATGTGGGTACAATTACAACATTTAAAATATATTTGGATGAACAGGTGAATAGGGAAGGGTTGGAGTGATATGGGCCAGCAACAGGCAGCTGGGAAGAGTTGAGTTTTAGATTATGGTGGGTATCAGCTGAAGGGTCAGTTTCCATGCTGTATGGCTCTATGACAAGAATATGGTTTTATTCCATTATTGAAGTAAGGATCAGGGCTGGGTCCACTAATGTGCATCATCTACATAAACGATTTGGTTGAAAATATAGGAGTGATTGTGCGAAAGTTTGTTGATGATCAAGTTAATGGTGTAGTGGGCAGTAACTACGGTTATCAAAGGGGATCTTGACCAACTGGGCCAGTGGACCAGGGAATGAAATATGGAGTTTAATTCAGGTGTTGGATTTTGTTAAGACAAATCAGGGAGGACTAATAGTTAATGGAAGGGCTCTGGCCAGGGTTGTCGAACAGAGAAAGAGAGAGAGACCAGGGGGTGCAAGTTACATTGTTACTTGGAAGTAGCATACCAGGCGGACAGGGTGGGGAAAGCGACATTTGGCATATTTGCCATCATTGGCCAGCACTTTGTTACATACATTGGAGATATTTGTAACATTGTCCTAAATATTTCCCTTGGGCAGAGGAGTGACCCTAATAATGGTGAGTAACCAAGGATAGGTGACTCCAAAACTAGAGGGTATAAACAGACGGTGAGAGAGCAAGGATTTAAAGAGGGAGCTGAGGGGAAACGTTATCCACAGAGGATGGTGCATAGACGGAACAGACTGCCTCAGGCACATGGGAGAAACAAGAACAATTACAGCATGGAACAGACATTTGGGCAGGAACATGGAGAGGAGAAGGTTGGAAGAGCTAAGGGACAAATGCAGGCAAATGAGACTCGTTCAGTTTAGGTAACATGAGCAGCATTGAGGAGTTGGATCACAGGTTTTGTTTCCTTGCTGTATCACTCTGTATCCAGTTAAAGATGATTAATGTACCAAATAAGGCACGTTGCAGACACTGAAGCAAGTTACAGCGATAGGGATGGTAGTCTGAAATGCAGTACATTTCAAATATGTGGAGGGACTATCGGGAAGGGAGGAGGTTACAGGGACAACTATTGTTATAGGAATTAAAAATGATTGAAGACACTGGTGCACAAGCAATGCCATAGATACAGTGTTGCAAAGTAGTGTGTCTGAGTACAGTGTTGGAGGGAGAACACAGAACAGAAAGATCCCAGGCAGCATTCACAACCTCTCGTCGGAGGCCTGCTTTCCCCTCTGTAGTCCTGATGCTCACTAAGACAGCACAGGTCTGGATTGATAACTCTGAACTCCCCATGCTGTCTCAGTGCAACTTAAGTTAAAGTAGATGTGGTGATTGAGCATGGGGTGTGTCTATACTGTGCTCCCCATCCAGCACTGTATCTATATCATGTATTGTTAGCCAATGTTTGCAGCCCTCCCATTGCTCCCTGCTCTGTGCACTGTGAGTGATCTTACCTCACTGCAGGATTTATTGAAGGCTCCAGATCTCCCTGCCCTTTGTCTCTCTGGCTGACCAAACATCTTCAATGTGGTGATGGATGAGAGACACAGCAGTTGGGAAGTGTTTTGAGTCAGGAAATTCCTGATTACCTACAGGAGACAGAGAAATAGAAAGAATGGGAAATTAGACTGATGCAGTGAGGGTTACACAAGGAGAATGGAAATGAACCCCACAGATATCTGGAAAATCCCAAACTCCATTCCTGGCCTGTGCTGTTGCATCTTTCTGGAGTGGAGAATTCTGTTAGCTCTGGATCTGGAGTAGCTGCAAGAGCGAGAGACACTGACAGAGGCAGCAATTAGACCCGCACAGGGAGGGATATCACATGGAGAGAGACTAAGTGATATCACCGGAGTGCTGGAAAGCTTCAGGATCACACAATCATGTTGGAAGAATGGGTTTAGCTTCATGTATCAATGCTCAGGGATGAGCAACCACTGAGCAGGTGAAGTGATGGCCTAGTAACATTATTATTAGGGCATTTGTACAAAACCTCAGCTAATGTTCAGGGGAGGCAGGTTTGATAAGATATGGTGGAATTTAAAATCAATCATTTTAAAAATAGCAATTAACAAATATGAAACCATTGCTGATATACAAAAATAATCCCTTAGATTAGATTCCCTCCAGTGTGGAAACAGACCTCTCGACCCAACCAGTCCACGCCATCCCTCGAAAGAGTAACCCACTCAGACCCATCTCCCTCGACCTAATACACCTAACATTATGGACAATTTAGCATGGCCAATTCGCCTGACCTGCACGGCTTTGGACTGTGGGAGGAAACCGGAGCATCAGGGAGGCAATTCACGCAGACACGGGGAGAGTGTGCAAACTCTACACAGTCGCCTCGGGCTGGAATCGAACCTGGGACCCTGGTGCTGTGAGGCAGGAGTGCTAATCACTGAGCCACCGTGCCACCCACTTGCCCTTTCGACAACGAGATCTGATCATCCTCACGTGGTCTGCACGACATACCCACAGCAAAGTGTTTGCCTCTCAATTGCCGTCTGAAATGGCCGAGCAAGCTATTCAGCTCATGGGCAGCTAGGGCTGGGCAATAAAGGCTGGTCAGCCAGAGACACCCACAGACCCTACCTGATTTATAAAAAAATCCAATAGGATGGTCCCACTGGAACCAGTGTCCTGGCCAATCATGTCAGTAGGTTTATGGACAGGGCTTTAAACTGACAGAGAGGATGCACGGACAGGATCCAGGTGAAAGGAGCTTTCCAAATACAAAGAGAAAATGTGAAGCATCAGAACAGAATGGGGATGTGGCTGAAGACAAGCAGGAAGGGACAGGATGGGACAGAGTTTAACTAAAACTGTACATCAGGGAATAGGTTTGTGACAGGAAATTGTGGGAAAGAGTAAATTATGTTTTTTTTTTGAATGGACAAAGTCTTATCAATAAGGCAGATGGATTTGTGACACCGAGATAAAAGAGATTTAGATACCAGAGAGATGTGGTTACAGGGTGAACAAAAGGTGGACATAAGTATTCAGTGGATCACAACCTTGCAGAAACTCAGGCAAAATGGGTAACGCTATCAATAATGGTAAGAAAGGTATTACAGAGAAAGCATTTGGTCTCAGATCGTGAAGTAGAGTCAGTCTGAATGTAAATTCTGGCTATTACTTGCCAAGGACACAAGCAGCAGAATAGTTTTAGCCACCAAACAGCATTCCCTTGCTCATCACTGCATTACACAGGAACTCATTGGAATTTTTTTAACAAACACATTGTGATAATTTTGGGAAACATCAATATTCACAAAATGTGGGACAGTCACACTGGCAACAGTGATTTTGGAAGAGGAGTTCGGTTATTTTTTTTTCAGTGTTTCTTTGAAAAACACATTGTGCAACTGTTAAGGAACAAACCTATCGCAGAGCGACCATTGTGTAAGGAAACTTAGTGAATGAGTAATGTCACCTGCAGAGATCCTTCGGGAAATTGTGATAAAGTGCAGTTTAAAGAAATATAAAGTTTTAAAGTGAATCACAGAAAGGACAAGCTACAACTAGAAACAAAAATAACCAATAACATAAGTTTGAGAGGAGAACTGACCAAGGTAAATAGGCTAAACAGACTGAAATATGTGCCTGTAAATGAACAGTGGAAAACATTTGAAGGAGCAGTGTAAATCACTCAACAAAAGGACATTCCCTTGAAACAGACAAATCCTCAGCAAAAAATCCCCATCGGTCCCTCACTCAAGTAAAAAGGATCATATTAGATTATCGGGCTTAGAGGATCACCAAAAAGTACTTAAAATCCTGAAGTGAGAGGATGTTTTAGGAGTAAGTTTTAAAGGGATTGCAAAGGGACTGCTCGCAGGAGGAGGTCTGATGGAAGAGGGAATAATTGTCAAGGTTTTATGTCACAACAGCAACCGGGAGAGCTGAAGGTGCTGGAGGCAGGGTCTGAACGGTGTTACAAAGCCAGTCTGAATTGGTGCAGCGGGAGGGGTTTGCAAAGGTAGGGAGGGACATATGTATTTTTATTTATTCATTCATGGGATGAGGATGTCACTGATTGGACTAACATTCTTTGCCGCACTGCTAATTACCCAGAGTATAGCACAGAGTCAGCCATATTGCTGTGGGTCTGTTGTCACGTGCAGGCCAGACCAGGTTAGAATGTCAGATGTTCTTCTCTAAAGGACGTAAGTGAACCAGATGAGTACTTCCTACTGGTCAACAATGCTTTTATGTACAGCCACAACATGACATCCCAACTCCTACTCTCAATGCTCTGCCCAAAGAAGGTAACCATCCCAAACACCTGCTTCACCGGCCTGTCTCCCTGTGACACCACATTCAAACAACTGTGTACCTGCATCCCTGGGTCTCTGACTGACAACACCACCCAGCGCCCGAACATTAACTGTACAAGTCCCACCCTGGTTTGTTTCACCAAAATGGAACACTTCACATTTATCTAATTAAACTCCATCTGCTATTCTTCATCCCACTATCCCAGCAGTACTGTTCATCCTGTTGTATCTTGGATAAATTTCTTCACTATCCACTTTACCAAAGATTTCAGTGTCACTCAAAAAACCTTACTTACCAGGAAACCAATATTCCCATCCAAACTATTTATCCAAATGACAAACAACAGGGGACCCACTCCACCGCTGGTCACATGTCTCCAGTCAGAAAAACAACATGTCTCCCATCACCCTCTGCCTCCGACCATCAAGCCCAATTTTGTATCCAGTTGACTAGCGCCTCCTGAATGTCATATCCTTTTACACTGATCTGAGCTTATTATCCAGTTTACCATACAAAACGTAGAACACAGAACAGTACAGAACAAGACCCTTCAGCCATGATGCCATGCCAACCTTTTATCCGACTGTAAGACCAAACTAACTTACATACCCTTCATTTTGCCACCATCCATGTGCCTATCCAAGAGTCTGTTAAAATATCCCGTTCTACCCACCCACCACTCTCTTTGTAAAGAACCTACATCTGAAATCTCCCCTTACCCATCCTCCAATCACCTTACAATTATGCCCCCTGGTACCATGTATGCCATGGGATAAAGAGGTCTCTCACTGTTCACTCTATCTTTGCCTCACACCATCTTGTTCACTTCTACCAAATCACACCACACTCTTCTTCACTCCACTGAGAAAAGCCTTAGCTCCCTCAACCTTTCTTCATAAGACATGCTCTCGAGTACAGGCAGTATCCTGGTAAATCTCCTCTTTATCCTCTCTAAAGCTTCCACATCCTTCCTGTAATGAAGGGATCAGATCTGAACACAATATTCTAATTGGGATCTAAACAGTGGTGTGTAGAGCTGCAGCATAACCTCATGGCTTTAAAACTCAATCCCCCAGCTAATGAAAGCCAATACAACATATTCTTTCTCAACAACACTATCAGTTTGGTGGCAAATTTGATGGATCTCTGGTCATGAAATCCAAGATTCATCTGTTGCTCCACACTATCCAGTATTCTGCCTTTACCCCTGTATTCTGCATTCAAGTCTCACCTTCCAAAATGCAGCACTTCGCACTTTTCCAGATTTCACTTTATCTGCCACTTCTCAACCCAGCTATACATCTTGTCAATATCCCATTGCAACCTCCAGCAGATCTCCACACTATCAACCACTCCACCAACCTTCGTCTCATTGGCAAACTTACTAACCCACTCTTCCACTCACACATCCAAGTCATTCATAAATTCACAAAGAGCAGAGGTACTGTAACCTCTCCGTGCAGAAAACCACTGGTCACCGAGCTCCAGGCTGATTGCTTTCCATCTGTCATCACCCTCTGTCTTCTATGGGCCAGGAATTCTGTATCCAGACTGGCAGGTTTCCATGTATCCCATGCTCTGTACTTTCTCAATGAGCCATAAATGTGTCACATTCTCAAAGGATTCAATAAGATTTGTGAGGCATGATCTGTCCCTTACAAAGCCATGCTGACTTTCTCTAATCAAACTATGGTTTTCCAAGGAATCATGAATCCTGTCTCTCAGAGTCCTCTCCAATAATCTGAACATCACAGACAGAAGACTGACAGGTCTGTAGTTCCCAGGATTACCTCTATTCTCTTTCTTGAACAACGCATGGCTGATTCACCTAACCTGCACATCTTTGGGCTGTGGAAACTGGAGCACCTGTCGGAAACCCACACAAACATGGAGAGAATGTGCAAACTCCACACAGACAGTCGCCTGGGGCTGGAATTGCAATCGCATCCCTAGTGCTGTGAGGCAGCAGTGCTAACCACTGAGCCACCGTACTGGCTCATGTAACTCTCTAGAGCCCTCCTTCTGATCCTTGGTTCCCCAACCTTAAGTCAGCTTCCTTCTTCCTCTTGACTAGATGTTCTACATCGCTTGGAACCTTGTCAAATGCTTTGCTGAAGTCCATGTAGACAACGCTGACTGCTCTGCCTTCATCTATCTCTTGGCCACCTCCTCGAAGAGTCAATCCAATTTGTGAAACACGGTTTTCCACTCACAAAGCCATGCTGAATATCTCGAATCAGCCCTTGCCTTTCCAAACATATGTCGCTCCTTTCTCTCAGAATCTCCTCCAATAACTTGCCTGACGAAGGTTGCACAGATCAGGAGGATCATGGGAATTGAAGGAAGTTACTCTGAATGGGAGGGTCTTTGGGTCAGGATGAGATTATGGAGATAGGGAGTGTCGTGGGGCCTTTTGGAGGTTATGGAGTTAGGGAGGTTTGTGGGGAATGATTCAGGTTACATGGATAGGAAGAGTTGTGGGGACTGAAGGAGTTTATGGAGATAGGGAGGGTTGTGGGCACTGAAGGAGGTTAAATAGATAATAAGTCTATAGAGAAGCACAGGAAAGAAGAACAGGTATCGGCCATTTGACCACAGAGTCAGTCCCACCATTCAATATGATCAGGGCTGATATTTAACCCAGTACAGTGTTCCTGCTTTCACACTTACTCTGATATTATAGTGACTACTGGCATTTAGTGATACAGCGGGCTGTAGGAACTGGGACGGGGGTGGGGAGCATGGGGGGGTGTCTTACAGTGATAGGGAGGGTTGTGGAAGCTGGGACAGGTGACAGATACAGGGTGGGTTTTAGGAATGGGAGGACCTTACAGGGATTTGGAGGAATGCAGGGATGGGGCGTGGTAACAATCACAGGGAGGATTTTGGAGCTTGATCTGAGACCGGTACAGCTGAGCACACAAGTGAGTCAAACAGTCAGGGCAGGCAGGGACAAGGTAGGACGAATAAATTAAGCTGCATTTATTTCAATGCAAGGGGCCTAACAGGGAAGGCAGATGAACTCAGGGCATGGTTAGGAACATGGGACTGGGATATCATAGCAATTAAAGAAACATGGCTCAGGGATGGGCAGGACTGGCAGCTGAATGTTCCTGGATACAAATGCTACAGGAAGGATAGAAAGGGAGCCAAGCGAGGAAGGGGAGTGGCATTTTTGATCAGGGATAGCATTACAGCTGTTCTGAGGGAGGATATTCCCAGAAATACATCCAGGGAAGTTATTTGGGTGGAACTGAGAAATAAGAAAGGGATGATCACCTTATTAAGATTGTATTACAGACCCCCCAATAGTCAAAGGGAATTTGCCAAACAAACTTGTAAGGAGATCTCAGCTATCTGTAAGAATATTAAGGTAGGTATGGTAGGGGATTTTAACTTCCAAACATTCACTGGGACTGCCATAGTGTTAAAGGTTTAGATGGAGAGGAACTTCTTACGTGTGTACATGACAATTTTCTGATTCGGTATGTGGATGTACCTACTACAGTAGGTGCAAAACTTGACCTACTCTTGGGAAATAAGGCAGGACAGGTGAGTGAGGGGTCAATGGGGGAGCACTTTGGGGCCGGCGATCATAATTAGATTTGTTTTAAAATAGTGATGGAAAAGGATAGACCAGATCTAAAAGTTGATGTTCTAAATTGGAGAAAGGCCAATTTTGATGGTATTAAGCAAGAACCTTTGAAAGCTGATTCGAGGCAGATGTTCGCAGCTAAAGGGACAGCTGGCAATGAGATAACAAGAGTCCAGAGAAAGTTATATTCCTGTCAGGGTTAAAGGGAAGGCGGGTAAGTATAGGGAATTCTGGATACTGAGGAATTGAGCGTTTGGGTCAGAAAAAGAAGGAAGCATATGTCAGGTATAGACAGGATAGACCAAGTGAATCCTTAGAAGATTATAAAGGAATTAGGAGTATACGCAAGAGGGAAATCAGGAGGGCAAAATGCGTATATGAGATAGCTCTGACAAATAGAATTAAGGAGAATGCAAAGGGTTTTTATAAATATATTAAGGAAAAAAGGGTAACAAGGGAGAGAATAGAGCCCCACAAAGATCAGCAAGGCGGCCTTTGTGTGGAGCCGCAGAAAATGGGGGAGATATTAAATGAATATTTTGCACCAGTATTTACTGTAGAAAAGGATATGGAAGATAGAGACTGTAGGGAAATCGATGGTGACATCTTGCAAAATGTCCACATAACAGAGGAGGAAGTGCTGGATGTCTTCAAACGGTTAAAGGTGAATAAAACCCCAGGAACTGACCAGGTGTACCTGAGAACTCTGTGGGAAGCTAGAGAAGTGATTGCTGGGCCTCTAGCTGAGATATTGATATCATCAATAGTCACAGGTGAGGTGTCAGAAGACTGGAGGTTGGCAAACGTGGTACCACTGTTTAAGTAGGGTGGTAAAGACAAGCCAGGGAACTATAGACCAGTGAGCCTGAACTCAGTGGTGGGCAAGTTGTTGGAGGGAATCCTGAGGGACAGAATGCACATGTATTTGGAAAGGCAAGGACTGATTAGGAATAGTCGACATGGCTTTGCGCATGGGAAATCATGTCTCATAAACTTGATTGAGTTTTTTGAAGTAACAAAGAATATAGAGGAGGGCAGAGTGATAGATGTGATCTATATGGACTTCAGTGGGGCATTTGACAAGATTCCCTATGGAAGACTGATTAGCAAGGTTAGATCTCATGAAATACAGGGAGAACTAGCCATTTGGATACAGAACTGGCTCAAAGGTAGAAGACAGAGGGTGGTGATGGAAGGTTGTTTTTCAGACTGGAGGCCTTTGACCAGAGCAGTGCCACAAGGATCGGTGCTGGGTCCTCTACTTTTTGTCATTTATATAAGTGATTTGGATGCGAGCATAAGAGGTACATTTAGTAAGTTTACAGATGACACCAAAATTGGAGGTGTAGTGGACCAGAGGGTTACAACAGGAGCCCATTGGCCCATCTGGTCCAGATAAGTGGCAGATGGAGTTTAATTCAGATAAATGCGATGCGCTGCATTTTGGGAAAGCAAGTTTTAGCAGTACTTATACACTTAATGGTAAGGTCCTAGGGAGTGTTGCTGACCAAAGAGACCTTGGAGTGCAAGTTCATAGCTCCTTGAAAGTACAGTCGCAGGTTGATAGGATAGTGAAGGCAGCATTTGGTATGCTTTCCTTTATTGGTCAGAGTATTCAGTAAAGGAGATGGAAGGTCATGTTGCGGCTGTACAGAACATTGGTTAGGCCACTGTTGGAATATTTTATGCAATTCCGGTCTCCTTCCTATCGTAAGAATTGTTGTGAAACTTGAAAGGGTTCAGAAAAGATTTACAAGGATGTTGCCAGGGTTGGAGGATTTCAGCTACAGGGAGTGGCTGAACAGGCTGGGGTGGTTTTCCCTGGAGCTTCGGAGGCTGAGGGGTGACCTTACAGAGGTTTACAAAATTATGAGGGCATGGATAGGATAGGATAAATAGACAAAGTCTTTTCCCTGGGGTCAGGGAGACAAGAACTCGAAGTCATAGGTTTAGGGTGAGAGGGGAAAGATATAAAAGAGACCTAAGGGGCAGCTTTTTCACACAGAGGGTGGTACGTGTATGGAATGAGCTGCCAGAGGATGTGGTGGAGGATGGTACAATTGCAACATTTAAGAGGCTTTGGATGGGCATATGAATAGGAAAGGTTTGGAAGAATATGGGCTAGGTGCTGGCAGGTGGGACTAGATTGGGTTGGGATATCTGGTTGGCATGCACGGGTTGGACCGAAGAGCCTGTTTCCGTGCTGTACATCTCTATGACTGTATCACTCATGGAAGTTATAGAAATAAACTGCGTGGTCGCGTCTGGAGGAGATTAAAGGTATAAAGGTTTGTAGTTACTGAAGGAAATTACATCAAAAGGGACCAGCCGAGTTTACAGAGACCGAGTGTGTCTTAGAGACAGGAAGAGTTTATAGTCATCAATTAGATTAGATTACTTACAGTGTGGAAACAGGCCCTTCGGCCCAACAAGTCCACACCGACCCGCCGAAGCGCAACCCACCCATACGTTTACCCCTTACCTAACACTATGGGCAATTTAGCATGGCCAATTCACCTGACCTGCACATATTTGGACTGTGGGAGGAAACCGGAGCACCCAGAGGAGACACAGGGAGAACGTGCAAACTCCACACAGTCAGTTGCCTGAGGCGGGGATTGAACCCAGGTCTCTGGCGCTGTGAGGCAGCAGTGCTAACCACGTGCCACCGTGCCGCCCCACGGTGAATAGAAATGCAGAAACTAATTTATGAGAGAAGCAGGGTCACTCTGCTTTGTGCCCAGAGACAAGGAGGAGTCTAACAGCTGGAGGAGGTTACTAAGGTACAGAGCTTTTTTTGTGACGGGAAGGTTACTGAGATCATGAAGGTAGCAGGAGTGCAAAAAAGTCACAAAGACAGGGAGGTTTTTCAGGTCTGGAAAGGACTACACTGACAGGGATGGCTGAAGGAACTGAAGAGTTATTTTTCTTCAGTTAAGGAGAGATGTGACAGAACCCTGGATTAAAGGCAAAGGCAGAAACTTGGAGAGTTTTACTGATATGAGGAGCTTACAGGGATAAGCAGGATTGTAGGGGCTGATAGAGATAGGGGAAGTGGTATCGATGAAACAGACAATGGAGAAACTGGCAGACACAGGGAGGGTTCTGTGGAACAGATGAACTTACAGAAAAGGTGGTGATAATAAAGTCAGAGAATGTTCTCACGTTCCTTGCCCAGCATTGTTCCCACAACATGCCCTCAGGGTCTGAATTAAAGCCCATGAACTCCTCCCTGTGCTGTTTACTGTGAGAGTGATCTTACCGGCTGCAGGATTTACTGAAGGCTCCAGATCTCACTCTCCATCTCTCTCCGGCTGGCCAACTGTCTTCAATGTGGTGATGGACGAGACAGGAATTGGGAATTCTGCTGAGCCAGGGACATCAGGAATACCTACAGGAGACAGAGAAGGAGACAGAATGGGAAATTAGACTGATGCAATGAAGGTTACACAATGAAGGAGAATGGCACTGAGTCCCACAGAGATCTGGAAATTCCCTTCTCCATCCATGGCCTGTGCAGTTGCTTCCCTCTGGAGTGGAGAATGCTGTTGGCTCAGGATCTGGAGTAACTGCAAGAGCGAGAGACACTGACAGAGGCAGCAATTAGACCCACACAGTGAGGGATATCACATGGAGAGAGACACTGATATCAGCAGTGTGCTGGAAGGTGTCAGGATCAAGCAATGGTATCATCAGAAGTGGTTCTGACCAGTGATCACTGCTCCAAGTACTCAGGGAAGACTGAGCTATTTTATTGGGATAGGCTCCTCTGGTACCAGGATTATGCAGTGTGCTATAAACGGACACAGATGAGGAGGGGGACAGGTCTGAGGTGAATGGAAATTCCCAAGTCCAAAGAGAAAAGTTGGAATATTGGAACACCATGGAGATGTGGATGAAGACCAACAGAAAGAAACAGTAAGAGACTAACTTTAATTAAAATACGACATTGTCAAATAGATTTGTGACAGGAAATTATTGGTTAAAATAAAGTAAATGCCATTTCCGCCCCTCACAATTCCTCATACACCACAAGTGACATCACTTCCACCCCTCACATCATCGCTGATGTCACACACTCAGTGACTGCCGCTCCCCCCACTGCCGTGTTTGTCAACACTTCCGCCCCCACCAACACCACCCTCAGGTCCCACCGTCACCATCCCCGCCCCCAGAACCCTGAGGGGAACACCACTCCTGCTCATGACTCCATCCCCATTCCCCCTAACACCACACCCACTCCAGTTACAGGCACCGTCCCCTCCCCCAGCTCCACACCTACGCCTGGTCCCAGCTCCCAGTCCTGCCGAGTTTTCACCATTCCCCCTGACCTCCCCCTCATTGAGGAAGAATTATCAGTCCTCAGCAAAGGCCTCATCTTTATCCCCATCCGTCAACACGTCAATTAATTTAATACACGCCGTGACATCGAACACTTCTTCTGCCGCCTCTGCCTCAAAGCTTATTTTTACAATGAACACTCCCGCCTATTTTCTGAGAACCCCTTTTCCGACCTCCAATACACTCCATCCACCTGGACACCCCAAGCTGGCCTATTACCTGCCTTCAATCTCTTCATTTTCAACTTCCACCGGGACATTAACCGCCTCAACCTATCTACCCCCTCCCCCACTCCAACCTCTCACTCTCCACTTCCTCTGCTCCAATCCCGACCTCAACATCAAACCAGCAGATAAAGGGGGTGCAGTGGGAGTCTGGTGCATTGACGTCTACACCGCTGAAACCATGATGTCAACTCAAAGACACCTCCTCCTATCATTCCCTCTACCATGACCCACCTCCCATCACCAAACCGTCATCTCCCAGGGCATACAGAACCTCATCACCTCAGGAGGAGATCTCCCACCCACAGCTTCCAACCTCATAGTCCGGGATCCCCCACTGCCCGGTTCTACCTTCTTCCCACGATCCACAAGCCTGACCACCCTGGCCGACCCATTGTCTCAGCATGCTCCTACCCCACCGAACTCATGTCTACCTACCTCGACATTGTCCTATCCCCCAGTCCAGGAACTGTCCACATTCGTTCGAGACACCAACCACACCCTCCACTCCTCCAAGACTTCCGTTTCCCTGGCCCCCAACGCCTCATCTTCACATGGATATCCAATCCCTCTACACTTCCATCCACCATGACCAGGACCTCCAAGCCCTCTGTTTCTTCCGCTCCCGACGTCCACATCAGTACCCGTCCACCGACACTCTCATTCGTTTGGCTGAACTTGTCCTCACCTTAACAATTTTACCTTCAAATCCTACCACTTCCTCCAGACCAAAGGGGTAGCCATGGGCACCCGGATGGGCCCCAGCTTTGTCTGTCTCTTTGTTGGCTATGTAGAACAGTCCATCTTCCATAGTTACAATGGCACCATTCCCCACGTCATCCTCCGCAACATTGATGACTGCATTGGCACTACCTCGTGCTCCCTTGAGGAATTTGAGCAATTCATCAACTTCACCAACATATTCCACCCTGACCTTAAGTTTACCTGTACCATCTCTGATACCTCCATCCCCTTCCTGGACCTCTCCATCCCCATTAATGATGACCGACTTGACACCGACATTTTTTTACAAACCTACCGACTCACACAGCTGCCTAGATTACATATCTTCCTACCCTACCGCCTGCAAAATTCCTAACCCCTATTCCCAATTCCTCCGCCTCTGCGGTAACTGCTCCCAGGTGGGCCAGTTCCACCACAGAACACACCAAATAATCTCCTTCTTTAGAGATCGGAATTTCCCTTCCCACGTGGTAAAAGATGCCCTCCAACGCATCTTGTCCACATCCCACACCTCCGCTTTCAAACCCGACCCCTCCAACCGTAACAAGGACAAAACGCCCCGGTGCTCACCTTCCACCCTACCAACCTTCGCATAAACCAAATCATCCGCTGCCATTTCCGCCACCTCCAAACGGACCCCACCACCAGGGATATATTTCCCTCCCCATTTTCCGCAAAGACCATTCCCTCCGTGACTACCTGGTCAGTTCCGCGCCCCCCAAAAACCCACCCTCCCATCCTGGCACCTTCCCCTGCCACTGCAGAAATTGCAAAACCTGCGCCCACACCTCTCCCCTCACCACAATCCAAGGCCCCAAAGGAGCCTTCCACATCCAAAGTTTTACCTGCATATCCACCAATATCATTTATTGTGTCCGTTGCTCCTGATGCGGTCTCCTCGACATTGGGGAGACTGGACACCTCCTTGCAGAGCACTTAAGGGAACATCTCTGGTACACCCATTCCAATCAACCCCACCGCCCTGTGACACAACATTTCAACTCCCCCTCCCACTCTGCTGAGGACATGCAGGTCCTGGGCTTCCTCCACCGCCACTTCCTCACCACCCGACGCCTGGAGGAAGAACGCCTCACCTTCCGCCTCGGAACACTTCAACCCCAGGGCATCAATGTGGACTTCACCAGTTTCCTCATTTCCCCTTTCCCCATCTCACCCCACCTCTTAGCCATTCAGCTCAGCACCGCCCTCATGACCTGTCCTAATAGCTTATCTCCCTTCCCACCTATCCACTCCATCCTCATCTCTGACCTATCACCCCCATCCCCACTCCCATTCACCCATTGTACTCATTGCTACCTTCCCCCATCCTCCACTCTGACCTATCACCTTCCTCCCCACCCTATTCACCTATTGTACTCTATGCTACTTTCTCCCCATCCCCAGCCCCTCTAATTTATCTCCCCACTCTGCAGGCTCTCGGCCTCTGTTCCTGATGAAGGGCTTTTGCCAGAAACATCAATTTTCCTGTTCCTCGGATGCTGCCTGACCTGCCGTGCTTTTCCAGCACCACTCTAATCTAGACTCTGGTTTCCAGCATCTGCAGTCCTTGTTTTGACCTTATTGGAGGAGGGGATTGCCGAGATAATGCATGTTGTAGACACTGAACAAAGTTACAGGGATAGGGATGGTCGTCTGGAATGCAGAGGGACTATCGGGAAGGGAGGAGGTTACAGCGATAGGACCTGTTACAGGAATTAAAAATTATTGGAGACACTGGACTACAAGACATGCGATAGATACACTGTTGCAGAGCAGGGAACTTTAATATAACAGAAGTTACATTGGGGCGGTGCTTGAACCTGGTGTGTGTGTGTGTGTGTGTGTGTGTGTGTATGTGTGTGTGTGTGTTTATACTGTGCTCCCCTCCAGCACTGTGTCTATGTCATGTTGTGTTAACAGATGTTTGGAGCCCTCTCATTGTTCTTTGCTCTATGCACTGTGGGGGATCTTACCTCACCACAGGATTTTGTGAAGGCTCCAGATCTCCCTGCCCTTTGTCTCTCTCTGGCAGACCAACTGCGTTCAATGTGGTGATGGACAATCCACCCAGCAGCTGGGAAGGCTATTGAGTCAGGACTTTCCTGAGTACCTACAGGAGACAGAGAAATAGGCAGAACGGGAAATTAAACAGATGCAGTGAGGGTTACACACGGAGAATGGCACTAAGTTCCACAGAGATCTGGAAAATGGAGCGATATTAAGTAATAGTCCCAGATTGCTGGAAGATGTCAGGATAACATATTTGTGTCGGAAGAATGGGCTTAGCTTCATGATGCCCTTGTATCAGTTCTCAGGGATGAGCAACCAGTGAGCAGGTGAAGTGATGGCCTAGTGTAATTATTACTAGAGAATGTATCCAAAACCTCAGCTAATGTTCAGGGGACGCTGGTTTGAATCCCATCATCTGAAAAGGAGACATTTGAAATCAATAATTTAAAATTAATTATTAACAATCCACTGATAAGTATGAAACCATTCCTGAAGTGCAACAAATCCAAACACTTGTCCTTTCGAGAAGGACATCTGCCCATCCTGACGTGGTCTGCACGACATCCCCACAGCAAAGTGTTTGCCTCTCAATGACCCTCTGAAATGGCCGAGCAAGTTACTCAGTTCAAGGGCTTCTAGGATTGGGCAGGAAAGGCTGGTCAGTCAGAGACATCCACATCCCATACCTGATTTAAAATGAAAGCTACCAGGATGGTCCCCCTGGAACTGTGCTGGGACCTGGGACCTCGCCAATCATATCGTTAGGTTATTGGACAGGGCATTAAACTGACAGAGAGGATGCGGGTTCAGGTGAAAGGAGCTTTCCAAATCCAAAGGGAAAAGGTGAAGCAATGGAACAGCAATGGGAATGTGGCTGAAGACAAGCAGAAAGGAACAGGATGGGACAGAGTTTAACTAAAATTGTACATCAGCAAATAGATTTGTGACAGAAAATTGTGGAAGAGAGTATATTATTTTTTTAATGGAAAATGTTGCTGCAATAAGGTCGATGGATTTGTGACACAGAGATAAAAGAGATTTAGACACCAGGGAGACATGGATAAAGGGTGAACAAAAATATTCAGTGGTTCGCAATCTTGTGCAAACTCAGGCGAAATGGGCAACACTAACAATAATGGATAACAAAGGCATTCCAGAGAAAGCATTTGGCCCAGCTCATGGAGTAGAGTCAGTCTGAATGTAAATCCTGGCTACTACTTGCCAAGGACACAAGCAGCAGTTTTAGCCACCGAACAGTATTTCGTTGCTCATCACTGCATTAAATAGGAACTCATTGGAATTTTTTAAAAAAGGCATTGTGATAATTTTGGAAAACTTCAATATTTGGATAATCTGGGCCAATCACAAGGATAACATTGATATTGGAAGTGGAGTTCGATTATTTTTTTTTCAGTGTTTTTCTGAAAAACACATTGTGCAACTGTTAAGGGACATAACTATCGCAGAGCGACTGTGTAATGAAACTTAGTGAATGAGTAGTGTCACCTGCAGAGAACCTTCGGGAAATTGTGATAAAATGCAGTTTAAAGAAATATACAGTTTCAAAGTGAATCAAGAAAGGACAAGCTACAACTAGGAAAAAAATAGCCAATGACATGAGTTTGAGAGGAGAACTGACCAAGGTAAACAGGGTAAACATACTGAAATATGTTCCTGTAAATGAACAGTGGAAAACATTTGTAGGAACAATGCAAAGTACTCAACAAAAGGACATTCGACTGAAAAAGTAAAAACCTCAGCAACAAACTCCCACTGATCCCTCATTCAGGACAAAAGGGATCATACTAGATTATGAGGCTGAGAAGATGACCAAAAAGTACTTAAAATCCTGAAGTTAGAGAATGTTTTAGGAGTAAATGTTAAATGGATTGCAAAGGGTAAGCTAGCAGGAGGAGGGCTGTGGGAAGGGGAACCATGGTCTGGGTTCATTGACACAATAGGAACAGGGAGAGCTGAAGGTGCTGGAGGTGGTGAGAGTGTTACAGAGAGTGGTTAGGGTGTTACAAAGCCAGTACGAACTGCTGCAGCTGGAGGGGTTTGCAGAGGTAGGGAGGGACATAGGTATTTTTATTTATTCATTCATGGGATGTGGGTATCACTGCCTGGAACAACGTTCTTTGACCCCTCTGCTAATTACCGAGAGGGTAGCTCAGAGTCAGCCGTATTGCTGTGGGTCTAGAGTCACATGTTAGCCAGGCCAGGTTAGAATGTCAGATGTCCTTCCCTAAAAGAGGTTAGTGAACTAGATGAGTTCTTCCTACTGATCAGCAATGTTTTAATGGTGGCCCCACCAATGTCTTTTACAACAACATGACATCCCAACTCTTACTCTTAATTCTCTCCCGAATGAAGGTAACCATTCCAAGTGCCTGCTTCACCGGCCTGTCTCCCTGTGACACCACATTCAAACAACTGTGTACCTGCATCCCTGGGTCTCTGACTGACAACACCACCCAGGACCCGAACATTAACTGTACAAGTCCCACCCTGGATTGTTTCACCAAAATGGAACACTTCACATTTATCTAATTAAACTCCATCTGCTATTCTTCAGCCCACTCTCCCAGCAGTACTGCTCATCCTGTTGTACCATAGATAACCTTCTTCACTGTCCACATCACCAGCAATTTCAGTGTCACCCAAAAACCTTACTTACCAGGAAACCAATATTCCCATCCAAACCATTTATCCAAATGACAAACAACAGGGACCCACTCCACCGCTGGTCACATGCCTCCAGTCAGAAAAACAACATGTCTCCCGTCACCCTCTGTCTCCTACCATCAAGCCAATTGTGTATCCAGTTCACTAGCTCCTCCTGAATGCCATATTCTTTTACACTGATCTGAGCTTATTACCCAGTTTGCCAGACAGAACACAGAATGCAGAACAGTTCAGCCCAGGACCCTTTGGCCATGATTTCATGCCAACCTTTTATCCGACTGTAAGATCAAAGGAAACTGCATACCCTTCATTTTATTATTATCCATGTGTCTGTCAAAGAGTCTATTAAATGACCTGAATGTATCTAATTTTACTACCACCATTGGCAGTGCATTCCAACCACCTACCATTCTCTATCCTCTTATCCATCCTCCATTCACCTTAAAATTATGCCGCCTTGTGATAGCCATTTATTCCATAGGAGGAAAAGTCTCTGACTATTCACTCAGTCTGTGCCTCTTATCATCTTATTCACCTCCACAAAGTCATCCTGCCCCCTTCTTCAATCCAGTGAAAAAAGCCCTAGGTCCCTCAACCTTTCTTTGTAAGAACTGCCCTCCATTACAGGCAGCATCTTGGTAAATGTCCACAAATCTTCTCTCCTCTGCCATGTTCCCCAGAAGGGCACTGGACAGTGGTGGGGGTTAAACAGTCAGGGAGGGATATCAAGGCAGGAGGAGTTTGCAGACATTAGGAGGCTTGAAATGCCAAAAGGAGGCTTCGGTAATAGTGATGTTTCATGGTGATGAAGATATTTGAGGAGGTAGGGAGGAATGTAGGGAAATGAGAGGTTTCACAGATTAGATGCTTTGTTAGGGCTGCAAGTGGTTACTGAGTTGGGGAGAGTTCAAGCACTGGTGGATATTACATAAACATGTGGTTTTGGTTGCAATGCAGGAAGAAGATGCAGGAAGCTGGAGAGAATGGGGTCTGAACAAGGTTACACAAATGGGAAGAGTTGTCAGGAGTGTAGGTATTTACAGTGACAGCAATGGTCGGATCTGGAGCAGAGGACCCAGTTTGGGAGGGATATGGAGACTGGAGGTGGTTTCACAGGGAGGGAAGACCATAGGCTCACAGGAGGTTAACAGAAATGTGGAGAGCTGTCGGCTGACGGGTTTATGGAGTTGGGAATGTTGGGAGGGATAGAGAAGTTTACAGGGATAAGGATGTTTGTAGGACAGGGCTGGACTACACAGGCAGGGACTGTTTTAGGGAGCTGAGCAGATTACAGAGATAAAGAGGTTTGTATTTTTTGGAGGAACAAACAGAGATATGGAGGGTCATCGTGACTGAAGATGTTTATAGATATAGAAAGGCTTAGGATCTGGGGGTTATTTAGACATGGAGGCTGTGGAATCTGGATTTGTTTTTGAGAGATTGGGGTAGCAAGTTTGATTGGAGACAGTTTCACAGATAAGGGAGCATAGCACAAACAGGAGGAAGTTCCTGCTGTTGGGAGGGTTCGAGTGGAGAGTGATGTTTACACGGATAGGGGTGTAAGAGCTGGAGAAGGTTATGGAGATGGGTAAATGGATGGAGATACAGGAGGAGGTTACATTGACACGGTGGGTGATAGTGACGGGAGGGTGTTACATAGTTACAAGGAACAGGACCGGGAGTGGGATCTACAGATCGGGAGTGTTGCAGGGACCTGAGAGGATAACACAGATAGGGATGGTGGTAGGGTCTCCACAGACTGATGGCGTTTTAGGGACTGGAAGAGGTTATGTAGACAGGGAGGACTGTAAGAGCTGCAGGAGCTCATAGAGAGTTGAAGATTTGGAGCAGTTCACAGAGGGAGGGTTCTCCGACAGGAGAAGGTCACAGATAGTGAGGGTTGTGTGGCCTGAGAAAGTGAAAGAGAGGGTAGTTTTCAGGTCTGGAAAAGATTACACTGGCAGGGACAGTAGAAGAGAGTGAAGCAAAAATGCCTGGAGAAGGTTACACAGATAGGGAGGAGAGTAGGGACTGAAGGTGAATACACAAACATGGAGGGTTGTATTGTTAGGCGGAGCTTAGAGGGATAGGGACTGGTGTAGGGATTTACACAGAGAGGGAAGGTTGTGTTTTTGGAGAAGGTTACTCTGATACAGACAGTGTTAGGGAGTGTTTAATGGACTACAGAAGAGCACAGAGAGAATGTGTTATGGTGAGTGGAGGAGATTACAGACACAGAGATGGCTGTCGGTTTGAACAGAGCTGCTACAGATCCTCAGTGTTGTAAGGCTGGAGGGAGGTTACAATAATAAGGGTTACCGACACTTAATGACTTTTTTTACAGAGAGAAAGTCTCAGAATGGGACTGTCAAAAGGAAGTATAGACAGTGAAGATGCGTTTACAGAGATATAAATGTTTTGGGGGGTTTCAGGATGGAACAGTGATTGGGAGTGATGAAGCCAATGACAACAGTCATACGGATTATTCTAAAACCAGGAAGAGGTGACAGTCATATCGATCGTGGTAAGGACTGGAGAAGCTTACATCGCCAAGTAGTGTTTTAGAGACTGTTGGAGATTACACATATAAGGAGAGTATTGGGGATGAGGCAAGGTTCAAGAGACAGGGATGGTTGACAGGACCGGACAATAACCTGAATAGAATCTCCACAATGTGGAAACAGGCCATTCGGCCCAACAAGTCCACACCAACCCTGTAAAGAGCATCCTAACCAGACCCATCCCTCTCCCTGTCCATTAAACCCTGCATTTGTCGAGGTGAACTCACCTAAAGCGCACTTGCCTGAATACTACAGTCAATTTATGATGGCCAATCCACGTTTCGGGCAAATGTTGAGCTATGGCAGGAAACCAGAGCACTCGGAAGAAACCCACACAGTCAGGGGGGAGAAGATGCAAAGTCCACACAGACAGTCGGCCAAGGTTGGAATTGAAGCCAGGTTCCAGGCACAGTGAGGCTGATTATACACATCACTGGAGAGATCGGACCAGGTCACACAGTTCACAAGGATTATTGGAACAGGAAGAGAATATAGTCAGGAACAGGAGAACGTTACATAGATGGTGTCCATGAGAGGGACTGGAGGAGGTTAACGCAATAGGGAGGGTTATGGATTCTCTCGACAATTCGAAGTAGGGACAGTTGGGGAGACTGGATGAATTTAGTAATACTCAGAGTTGTACACACTGGGTGAGGTTACCGAGTTAGCAAGGATTCTATGGAATGACTGAGGTTATGGACAGATGCAGTTGTGGGAATGTGAGTTGTTACAACAATTGAGAGGATATTTCAGGCACATAGATGCTTTTAGTAGCTGCAGGATATTCGAGAGCTAAGAAGGCTCGACCTGACTGGAGGTGGTCAGAGGTAAGGAACATTGTAATGATGGGAGTTAGTCACAGAGACAGAGATGATTGAAGAGAGAGAGAGGGCAAGGTTACAGATCTCGGGAGCGTTCAGGTGGCTTCAGAACGTTACACAAAGGGAGGGTCGGCAGGAAACGCTGTTGGAACAGGAGGACTCTGTGCAGACAGTGAGGTGAAATGGATGGTGGAAGGTTAGAGGTAATGAGGTGCTGTAGGACAGGATGGAGGAGTACTGCTGGGACTGGAGAAGGTCACAGTGACATCATGTGATGGACAAGCTGGTGGGAGTTACACAGATGGGGAGGTCAGTAAGGGCCAGATGTTACAAACAGAGAGGGCTGTAGGTGCTACAGAAGATGACAGACACCAGGATTTTTATAGTGTTTTGGTGTTAGGGGTCATAACACTAGTTTTCATAGTCATTTTGGAAAAATATAAGGACAGGGCAGAAGTGAAGACGCCAAATTTGTGGAAGCCCCCTAATCATTAGAATATCACTGTCACTGGGCATTATCATTACCACGAGACAGGATCTGGCAAACACAGACTGGGAGGAACTATTTGCAGTTGGGTTCATATTCAGAAAGAGGAAGTGTGTCAAAGTGATACAGGGAGAATTCAAGGCCAGTGTGTTCTGTGAAGAGTGAATGAAAAGGCAGTAACTCCAGTGAATACTGGTCAAGCGATATCCTGAGCTTGATAAATGAATTACAATGCGATGAAAACAGGCAAAGACAGACCAACGTATATAGAGTGCAAGGGGATCCTTAAAATGACGGGCAAATAATGGGCATGAAATATCCTTGACAGATACTGTTAAGGAGAGGCCACAAGGTATTTAATGAGTATAGTTAGAGGAAGAGGATTCCCAGGTAAACAGCAAGGCTTGTTAGAAACTAAAGGGACAATCTATGCATGGAGCCAGAGGAAGTAGGTGAGGTCTTCAATGAATACTTCCATCTGTATTCACACAGGAGAAAGGCATTGTAGCCGGGGATTTCAGTTGGGACAGTGAGGTGCCAGAACATGAAAGGATGAATAAGGAGGAGGTATAAAATGTTTTCACAGGCATAAAGGTGGAGAAATCCCTAGTGCCTAATGAAATGTATCCCAAGCTGCTATGGGAGGGAAGGCAGGAGATTGCTGGAGCCCTGGCGGATATATTTAATACTTTGCTGGCCACAGGTGAAGTGTCAAATTACTGGAGGATCGCTAATGTGGTTCCTTTGTTCAAGAAGGAAATTAAAGAGGAAATAGTCTGACAGCAGGGGGAGGGAAATTATTGGGAACAATTCTGAGGATGCATCAACACTTCAAAAGGCAAGGATCACCTCAGCAGCATCATCACGGATTTGGGAGAGGGAAGACTGTCTGAGGAATTCAGTTCAGTTTTTTTTTTAAATGGTGTTTTAAAATATTGATGAGGGCAGTGCAAATGATGTGGGTTACATGGACTTGAATAAGGCCTTGACAAGGTCCCTCATGGAAGGCTGGTCAAAACATAAAGAGCCATTGGGATCCAAAGCAAGTTGGTAAATTTGATCCACAATTAGTGGATAGATTTCTTCGTATTTGAAATTATTTCAACAGTGGGTGTACCACAGGGATCTGTGCAGGAACCATTGCTGGTTATTATGTACATTAATAACTTGGATGTGAAAGCAGAAAGAATCATTAGTAGGTTTGCAGATGATATGAAAGGTGAGGGGGAAGAGGGGGTGGGGGTGGTCTCAGACTGCAGTCTAATGTCCATCAGATGATAAACTGTGTAGAGTAATGGCAGATGGAGTTTACTTCTGATCACTGTGAGGTAATGCACTGTGGGAAGTCTCATAAGCGAAGGATATACATCATGAATGGTAGGTCGTCTTGGAGTACCGAAGAACACAGGCACCTTGGTGGGCAAGTCCCTGGATGTCTGAAGGAGTGAGAACAGGTAGACAGGGTGGGGAAGACCCCTGAACTGGGAGAAGGAGAGGGACCCATATCCTGGTGGGTGAATTGTTAGAGCTGCTTGAGAGGATATAAACTAGTCTGGCACTGTTTTGGACCTTAAACAGTCGTAAAGCCAGATAGAAAATTGAGGCTGGTGCACAAGTTAAAGAGAGCAATTTCAGCAGACAAGGCAGGCAAGAATATAGCAGGAAATGGGGAGAAAACTGATGATTAAACTGCATTTATTTCAATTCAAGGGGACTGACAGGGAAGGAAGATGAACTCTGGGCATGGATTGGAACAGCGGATTGGGAGATTATAGTTATTACAGAAACACAGCTGAGTGAGGGGCAGGACTGGCAGCTCATTGTTTCAAGATAGAAGGACTGCAGGAAGGGGACGTAAGAGAGGACGCGTGGTGGTGGGTATTGATTGCATGAATCATCACAGTAAGACTTCGACAGGATATTCCTGTGGGATTGCCCACTGAAGTTATATTAGTGGAACTGAGAAATAAGAATGGGTCATCACTTTGATACGATTGTCCTACTGACCCCGAATAATCTGTGGCAGATTGAGGAACAAATATATCAGGAGATCTCAAATATCATTCATAATAATAGGGCTGTTATGTTTGGGGTTTTTAAACTTTCCAAACCTAGACTGGGACGGCCAGTGTTCAACATTTGTAAGGGAGGAATTTGGTAATTGTGTTCCAGGATCTCCCAATCAATATGTAAATTGTATAAAAAGAAAAAGGGGCAAAACTTGACCTGCCCTTGGGAATCAAGTTCAGGAAAGGGATTGAGGTGTGAGTGGGAATGCATTTTTCCAAAATGACCACAATTCTATTAGCTTGAAAATAGCGATGGAACAGGACAGGTCTGGTCCACAAGTTCAAGTTATAAAATGGGACCAGACCAATCTTGATAATACCGGACGGGAACTTTCAAAATGTGACTGGGGAGTCTATTTGCAGGTAAAGGAAAGTCTGGCAACAGAATATTTTAAAAGTGAGTTAAACTGAGCAATGACCACCAGCATGTTCCTGTTTGTGTGCAGCTCAATGCTGACAGCACTCGGAAACACTGGCTGTCTATTGAGGGTCTGGTCAAGGAAAAGGGGCACATGTCAGGTATCGCCAGCTGGATCAAGGGAATCCCCGAAGATATACAGGGACTGTAGGGATACACTTTGGTGGAAATCAGGAATGCAGAAAGGGTACATGAAATAGACTCAGCAGGGAAGGAAAGGGAGAATCCAAAAGTGATTGCATAAATATATTGAGTAAAAGAGTAACTCGAGACAAAATAGTGTTCCTTAAAGATCAATGAGACCATTGATGTGTGGAACCACAGGATATGGTTAAGACCTTAAACACATTTTGTTACTCCAGAACTTACTGTGGACAAACACTGAGGAACTCTGGGACCAAGAGTAATACGTTAGACCACATTTGGAGTTCGCTGCAATTCCAGTCTCCCATCTCTTGGAAGGACGTTGTGAAGCTTGAAAGTGTTCATAAAATATTCACAACATGTTGCCGGGGTTGTTGCTGAATAAGCTCGGGTTATTCTCACTGGAGCATCAGAGACTGAGGGGTGACCTGACAGAGGTTTATATAAACGTGAGGGATATGGATTTGGTAAATATTCAAGACCTTTTCCCAGAGGTTGGGGATCCTAAACTAAAGGACATAGGTTTAAGGTTAAAGGGGAAAGGTTTAAAATGGACTGAATGGGCAGCTTTTTTATGCACACAGTGAAGTGTGTATGGAATGAGCTGAGAGAGAAAGTAACACATACTGATACTGTGGCAACATTTAAGAGATGGATGGGTATGTGAATAATAAGGGTTTAGATGTAGATGGGCCAAATGCAAGTAAATGGGATGGATGTATTTAGATCTTCTGGTTCAAGGTTTGTGCGAAGATTTGTAGCTCGGGTGCTCGTTGTTGACCAGAAGATCTGTTGTGGTTCTGTTCGCCGAGCTGGAAGTTCTTGTTGCAAACGTTTCGTCCCCTGGCTAGGCGACATCATCAGTGCTCTGGAGCCTCCTGCGAAGCGCTTCTTTGATGCACTATAAATACCGGAAGAAACATCAAAGAAGCGCTTTGCAGGAGGCTCCAGAGCACTGATGATGTCGACTAGCCAGGGGACGAAACTTCTGCAACAAGAGCTTCCAGCTCGGCGACAAGAACCACAACAGATCTTCTGGTCAGCATGGATGAGTTGGACCGAAGGGTCTGTTTCCCTTGTACATCTCTATGGCTTGAAAAGAGGGCATGTTATAGAAGAGGTGGTGGTGGACATTTTAAAACACAAAGGTATGGAAAGCCCCAGAACCTGATTAAGTGTATCACAGCACATTGTGGGATGCTAGGGAAGGAATTGTGGAGCCCCTAGCAAAAGGTATTTGTACCATTGACAGCCATGTGTGATGGGCTGGAAGACTGGAGGGTGGCATAGTGGACAGTGAAGGAGGTTTGTTAAGATTACAAAGGGATCTTGATGATATGGGTGAATGAGCTGAAAAATTGTAGATGGACTTCAATCTGAATAAATGCAAGATAATGCACTTGGTAAAACAAACAAAGGTAGAGCTGATACAATTACTGTTCAGATCTCGGTTAGTGTTTTAGAGCAGAGGGACCTCCGGGTTCAGGTACATAATTCTTGAAGTTTGCATCACAGGATGGATAAGACAGTGCTTGGCATGCCTGACTATTGCTCAGCCCATTGAGTGGAGGATTTGGGACGTCATGTTGAAATTGCACAGACATTGGTGAGGCCTGTTCTGCAATACTCTGTCCAGTTCTGGTCGCCCAGTTATAGGGAGGATATTATTAAGCTGGGGGTTCAGAAGAAATTTACCAGGACATTGCTGGATATGGAAGGCTTGGGTTCTGCAAAATGGCTGGATAGGCTGAGTCTTTTTTCACTGGAACCTGGAGGTTGAGATGTGATGCTATAAAGGTTTATGAAAAAAATGAGGTATGTAGATCAACTTAATGATAGTTGTCTTTTCCAGAGGATGGGGGACTCTCAAGAGGAGGGACCATATTTTTAAGGTTAGAAGAGAGTGATGTTCAAAAAAAAAGACATGGGGGCAAATTTACACAGAGGGTGTTTTGATTGTGGAATGAACTTCCTGAGGAAGGGGTGGATGTGGGTACAATTACAACATTTAAAAGACAGAGATACTAAAGAAATATTTTGCATCAATTTTTACTGTGGAAAAAGACATGGAAGATATCGAATGTCGGGAAATAGATGGTGAAACCTTGCAAAATGTCCATATTACAGACGAGCAAGTGTTGGATGACTTGAAATGCATAAAAATGGATAAATTCCCAGGACCTGATCAGGTGTACCCTCAAACTCTGTGGGAAGCTAGAGAAGTGCTTGCTGGGCCTCTTGCTGAGATACTGGTTTCATCGATAGTTACAGGTGAGGTGGCAGAAGACTGGAGGTTGGCAAACGTGGTGCCACTGTTTAAGAAGGGTGGTAAGGACAAGCCAGGGAACTATAGATTGGTGAGCCTGACCTCGGCGGTGGGCAAGTTGTTGGAGGGAATCGTGAGAGACAGGATGTACATGTATTTGTAAAGGCAAGAACTGATCAGGGATAGTCAACATTGCTTTGTGCATGAGAAATCTTGTCTTACAAACTTGATTGAGTTTTTTAAGAAGTAACAAAGAGGATTGATGAGGGCTGAGCGGTAGATGTGATCTATATGGACTTCAGTAAGGCGTTTGACAAGTTTCCCAATAGAAGACTGATGATCAAGGTTCGATCTCACGGAATACAGTGAGAACTAGCTATGTGGATACAGAACTGGCTCCAAGGTAGAAGACAGATGTTGGTGGTGGAGGGTTGCTTATCAGACTGGAGGACAGTGCCCAGTGGAGTGCCACAAGGAGTGGGCCTAAGAATGGTGAATAGCCAAGGGTATATTAGTCCAAAACTCGAGATTACAAACGGGAGGTGAGAGAGCAAAGATTTAAAGAGGGAGCTGAGGGGCAATATTATCCACAGAGAATGGTGTAGAGACAGAACAGACTGCCCGGGGCACATGGGAGAAACAAGAACAATGACAACATAGAAAACACATTTGGGCAGGAACATGGAGAGGAGAAGGTTTGAAGAGCTAAGGGCCAAACAAAGGCAAATGAGACTCATTCAGTTTAGGTAACATGGGCAGCATTGACGAGTTGAACCACAGGTTCTGTTTCCGTGCTGTATCACTCTATATCCAGTTAAAGAGGATTAGTGTACCAAAATAAATCATATTGTAGGCACTGAAGCAAGTTACAGCGATAGGGATAGTAGTCTGGAATGCAGTACGTTTCTATTATATGGAGGGACTATCGGTAAGAGAGGAGGTTACAGGGACAGGAACTGTTATAGGAGTTAAAAATTACTGAAGACACTGGTGCACAAGCCATGCCATAGATACAGTGTTGCAGAGTAGTGATACTTAGTACAGTGTTGGAGGGAGAACACAGAACAGAAAGATCCCAGGCAGCACTCTCACCTTTCGTGGGAGGCCTGCTTTCCCCTTTGTTGTCCTGATGCTCAGTAAGACAGCACAGGCCTGGTTTGATAACTATGAACTCCTAATGCCATGTCAGTGCAATGTAAGTTAAAGTAGACTTGGTGATTGAGCCAGGGGTATGTCTGTACTGTACTGTGCTGTACTCCCCCTCCAGCACTGTATCTATGTCATGTCTTGTTAGCGATTTTAGGAGCCCTCACACTGCTCTCTGCACTCAGAGTGATCTTGCCTCAGTGCAGGATTTATTGAAAGCTCCACATCTCCCTGCCCTTTGTCTCTCTGGCTGACCAAACATCTTCAATGAAGTGTTGGTCAAGACACCCAACAATTGGGAAGTCTATTGAGTCAGGAACTTCCTGAGTACCTACAAGAAACAGAGAAATAGACAGAATGGAAAATTAGACTGATGCAGTGAGGGTTATACATGGAGAATGGAAATGAGCCCCACAGAGATCTGGAAAATCCCAAACTCCATTCCTGGCCTGTGCTGTTGCATCTCTCTGGAATGGAGAATTCTGTTGGCACAGAATCTGGAGTAACTGCAAGAGTGAGAGACACTGACAGAGGCAGCAATTAGACCCACACCGTGAGGGATACCGCATGGAGGGAGACTGAGTGATATCACCGGAGTGCTGGAAGACTTCAGGATCACACAGTCATGTTGGAAGAATGGGTTTAGCTTCATGATGCCCTGGTACCAGTGCTCAGGGATGAGCAACCAGTGAGCAGGCGAAGTGATGGCCGAGTGGTATTATTGCTAGAGCATGTATCCAAAACCTCAGCTAATGTTCAGGGGAAGTGGGTTTGAATCCCACCATCAGAAATGGTGGAATTTGAAATCACTAATTTTAAAAATAGTAATTAACAATCCATAAATAAATATGAAACTATTGCCCATGTACAAAAAGCCCCAAACACTTGTCCTTTCGAGAAGGACATCTGCCCATCCTGACGTGGTCTGCACGACATACCCACAGCAAAGTGTTTGCCTCTCAATTACCCTCTGAAATGGCCGAGCAAGTTACTCAGCTCGACGGCAGCTCGGGCTGGGCAAGAAAGGTTGGTCAGCCAGAGACACCCACATCCCATAGCTGGTTTAATAAATAATCCATTAGGATGGTCCCACAGGAACTGTGCTGGGACCAGTGTCCTGGCCAATCATGTTGGTAGGTTTATGGATGGAGCTTTAAACTGACAGACAGGATACAGGGACAGGATTCAGGTGAAAGGAGCTTTCCAAATCCAATGGGAAAAGGTGAAGAATGGGAGCAGC
Source organism: Hemiscyllium ocellatum (assembly GCF_020745735.1). NCBI lineage: Eukaryota > Metazoa > Chordata > Chondrichthyes > Orectolobiformes > Hemiscylliidae > Hemiscyllium > Hemiscyllium ocellatum. Next base: position 157,922 of record NC_083429.1, on the reverse strand, counting down.
ATGGGAATGTGCCTGAAGACAAGCAGAAAGGAAAAGGATGGGACAGAGTTTAACTAAAACTGTACATCAGGGAATCGGTTTGTGACAGGAAATCGTGGGAAAGAGTAAATTATGTTTTTTTTGGAATGGATAATGTCTCATCAATAAGGCAGATTGTTTTGTGACACCGAGATAAAAGAGATTTAGACACTAGAGAGACGTGGTTACAGGGAGAACAAAAGTTGGACATAAATATTCAGTGGATCACAACCTTGCGGAAACTCAGGCAAAATGAGTAACACTAACAATAATGGGTAAGGAAGGCATTACAGAGAAAGCATTTGGCCTCAGATCATGAAGTAGAGTCAGTCTGAATGTAAATTCTGGCTACTACTTGTCAAGGACACAAGGAGCAGAACAGTTTTAGCCACCGAACAGCATTCCCTTGCTCATCACTGCATTACACAGGAAATCATTGGAATTTTTCTTAAACAAACACGTTGTGATAATTTTGGGAAACTTCAATATTCCCATAATCTGGGGCAGTCACACTGACAACAGTGATATTGGAAGAGGAGTTCAGAGAATTTTTTTTCAGTGTTTCTTTGAATAACAAATTGTGCAACTGGCCAGGGACATAACTATCTCAGAGCGACCGTTGTGTGATGAAACTTAGTGAATGAGTAATGTCACTTGCAGAGATCCTTCGGGGAATTGTGATAAAGTGCAGTTTAAATAAATATAAAGTTTTAAAGTGAATCATAGAAAGAACAAGCTACAACTAGAAACAAAAGCAGCCAATTACATGAGTTTTAAAGGAGAACTGACCAAGGTAAAGAGGCGAAACAGCCTGAAATATGTGCCTGTAAATGAACAATGGAAAACATTTGAAGGAACAGTGTAAAACACTCAGCAAAAGGACATTCCATTGAAACAGACAAAGCCTCAGCACGAAATTTCCACCGGTCCCTCACTCAGGACAAAATAGATCATATTAGATTATTAGGCTTAGACGATCACCACAAAGTACTTAAAATCCTGAAATGAGAGTGTGTTTTAGGAGTAAGTGTTAAAGGGATTGCAAAGGGTCTGCTCGCAGGAGGGCAGCAATGGGAAGGGGAATCAGTGTCAGGGTTTAATGTCACAAAAGGAACAGGGAGAAGTGAAGGTGCTGGGGGTGGTAAAAGTGTTACAGAGAGTGGTCAGGGCCTGAACGGTGTTACAAAGCCAGTCTGAATTGCTGCGGCTGGAGGTAGGGAGGAATATGCATTTTTATTTATTCATTCATGGGATGTGTGTGTGACACTGCTAATTACCCAGAGGACAGCTCAGAGTTAGCCATATTGCAATGGGTCTGGAGTCACATATTAGCCAGGCCAGGTTAGAATGTCAGATGTTCTGCACAACAGGAGGTCAGTGAACCAGATGAGTTCTTCCCACTGATCTACAATACAACACAACATCCCAACTCCTACTCTTAATGCTCTGCCCAATGAAGGAAACCATCCCAACCGCCTGCTTCACTAGTCTCTCTACCTGTGACAACACTTACAAAGAACTGTGTATCTGCATCCCTGGGTCTCTGACTGACTACACTACCCAGGGTCCGAACATCAACTGTACAAGTCCCACCCTGGTTTGTTTCACCAAAATGGAACATGGCACATTTATCTAATTAAACTCCATCTGCTTTTCTTCAGCCCACTATCCAACAGTACTGCTCATCCTGTTGTATCACAGATAACCTTCATCACTTTCCAGTTTACAACCAATTTCAGTGTCAATCAAAAAGCTTACTTAACTTACTTAACAATATTCCCCTCCAAAACATTTATCCAAATGACAAACAACAGGGGACCCACTCCACTGCTGGTCACATGCCTCCAGTCAGAAAAACATGTCTCCCATCACCCTCTGTCTCCAACCATCAAGCCCAATTTTCTGTCCAGTTGACTTGCTCCTCCTGAATGCCATATCCTTCACACCGATCTGAGGTTATTACCCAGTTTACCATACGACACGTAGAACACAGAACAGTACAGAACAGTATCCGACCGGAAGATTTTTTTAAAAAGTGGCAGATAGAGTTTAATTCAGATAAATGCGAGGTGCTGCATTTTGGGAAAGCAAATCATGGCAGGATATATACACTTAATGGTACTGTCCCAGGGAGTGTTGCCCAACCAAGAGACCTTGGGGTGGAGGTTCATAGCACCTTGAAAGTAGAGTCACAGGTAGAAGGATAGTGAAGAAGGCGTTTGGTATGCTTTCGTATATTGGTCAGAGTATTGCGTACAGGACTGAGGATGTCATGTTGTGACTGTACAGCACATTGGCTAGGCCACTGTTGGAATACTGCGTGCAATTTTAGTCTCCTTACTATCGGAAAAATGTTGGGAAATTTGAACAGGTTCAGAAAAGATTTACAAGGATGTTGCCAGAGTTGGAAGATTTGAGCTGTAGGGAGAGGCTGAACAGGCTGGGGCTGTTTTCCTTGGAGCGTCGGAGGCTGACGGGTGACCTTATAGAGGTTTATAATATTATGATGGGCATGGATAGGGTAAATAGGCACAGTCTTATCCCTGGGGTTGGGGAGTCGAGAACGAGAGGGCAAAGGTTTAGGGTGAGAGGGGAAAGACATAAAAGAGACCTCAGGGGCAACTTTTTCAAGCAGAGGGTGGTAGTGTATGGAATGAGCTGCCAGAGGAATGGTGGAGGCTGGTACAATTGCAACATTTAAGAGGCATTTGGATGGGTATGTGAATAGGAAGAGTTTGGAGGGATATGGACTGGGTGCTGGCAGGTGAGACTAGACTGGGTTGGGATATTTGGTCGTCATGGACAGGTTGGACTGAAGGGTCTGTTTCCATGTTGTACATCTCTCTGACTCTAACTTCCATACCCTTCATTTTATTATCATCCATGTGCCTACCCAGAAGTATATTAAATGTCCCTAATGCATCTAATTTTACTGCCACCGCTGGCAGTGCATTCCACTCAGCCACCACTCTGTATGTAATGATCCTACCTCTGAAATCTCCCCTTAACCATCCGCTAATCACCTGAAAATTATACCCCCTTGTAATAGCTATTCATGTCAGGGTAAAACAACCTCTCTCTATTCACTCTATGACTGTCATCACCTTGTTCACCTCTGCCGAGTCACCCTCACCCTTCTTCACTCCAATGAGAAAAGCCTTAGCTCCCTCAAACTTTCTCCATAAGACATGCTCTCCAGTCCAGGCAGCATCCTGGTAAATCTCCTCTTTACCCTCTCTAAAGCTTCCACATCCTTCTTGTAATGAAGGGACCAGAACTGAACACAATATTCCAAGTGGGATCTAACCAGGGCTCTATAGAGCTGCAGCATAACCTCACAGCTTTAAAACTCAATCCCCAAACTAATGAAATCGAACATAATATATTCCTTCTTAACAAGCCTATCAGCTTGGGCGGCAACTTTGAGGGATCTATGGACTTGGAACCCAAGAACCTTCTGTTCCTCCACACTGCCAAAGATCCTGCCTTTAACCCTGTATTCTGCATTCAAATTCAATCTTCAAAATGAATAATTTCACACTTTTCCAGATTGACCTCAATCTGCCGTTTCTCAGCCCAGCTCTGAATCCTGTCAATGTCCCGTTGCAACCTACAACAGCCCTCCACACTGTCAGCCACTCCGCCAACCTTCGTGTCATTGGGAAACTTACTAACCCACTCTTCCACTCACACATCCAAGTCATTCATAAACTCACAAAAAGCAGAGGTCCTGTCACCTCTCCCTGCAGAAAACCATTGGTCACTGAGCTCCAGGATGAATTGTTTCTATAGATCATCACCCTGTGTCTTCTGTGGGCCAGTAATCCTGTATCCCGACAGACAGGTTTCCCTGTATCCCATGTCTCTGTACTTTCTGAATGATCCATAAAGGTGTTTTGACACATTCTCAAAAGATTGAATAAGGTTTAGAAGGCATGACCTGTCCCTTACAAAGCCATGCTGACTATCCCTAAACAAACTATGGTTTTCCAAGGAATAATAAATCCTGTCTCCCAGCGTCCTCTCCAATAATCTCCACACCACAGACATAAAACGGACAGGTGTGCAATTCCCAGGATTATACCTATTCCCTATACCTATTTCCTTAACAAGGGAATAATATTTTCCTGTCATTTCCAATCATCTGGTCCGACTCCAGTGGACAGTGAGGGTGCAAAGGTCATCACCAGGTGTGCAGCAATCCATTCCCTCGGTTCCTGTAGTAACTTTTGGACGCATCCAGTCTGGTTCAGTGACTTATCTATCCTCATCTTTTACAAAATTCTCAGCACATCCTCTTTAACATTCACCTGTTCACGTACATCAGCCTGTTTCACGCTGTCCTCACAAACGACAAGACCCTTCTCAGCAGTGAATACTGAGGCATAGTATTCATTAAGGACCTCCCCTACCTCCTGTGACTCCAGACACAAGTTCCTACCACTATCCCAGAGTGGCCTTATCCTCACTCTGGCCATGCTCTTTTTCCTCCCATAAGTGGAGAATGCCTCACAGTTTTCCTTAATCCTTCCCAACAATGCTTTTTCATGCCCCCTTCTAGTTGCCCTAAGTCCATTCCTCAGTTCCTTCCTGGTACCTTCCGAGAATCCCTACAGTGGAAACGGGCCGTTTGACCCAATAACTCCATATCAACTCTCCAAAAAGTATCCAACCCAGCCCAATTCCCCCACCCTATTACTCTCCATTTGCACCAAACCTACACATCCCTGGACACTATCGGTAAATTAGCATGGCTGAGTCACCTAATCTGCACATCTTTGGGCTTTGGGGGGGGGGGGGGGAACAGGAGCACCTGTTGGAAACCCACGGAGAGACTGTGCAAACTCTCCACAAACAGTCGCCTGAGGCTGTAATAGAAATGGAGTCCGTGGTGCTGTGAAGTCGCAGTACTAACCACTGAAACACCGTGCCATCCAATGTAACTCTCTGGAGCCCTATCTGATCCTTGCTTCCTCAACCTTAAGTAAGCTTCCTTCTTCCTCTTGACTAGATGCTGAAGTCCATGTGGACAACGTTGACTGCTCTGCCTTCATCTATCTCTTGGCCACCTCCTTGAAGAGTCAATCCGATTTGTGAAACGTGGTTTTCCACTCACAAAGCCATGCTGACCATCTCGAATCAGCCCGTGCCTTTGTAAATATAAGGAGCTCCTTTCTCTCAGAATCTCCTCCAACAACTTCCCTGTCACTGGGTTCACGGGGCTATAATTTCCTGGCTTTTCCCTGCAGTCCTTATTTGATGGAACATCATTAGCCGCCCTCCAGTCTTCCGACACCTCATTGTGTCTGTTGATAATATAAATATTATATAAACATAAATACAAAGACATTGCAATCTCTTCCCTAGCTTCCCACAATATTCTCGGATCGACCCAATGAGCTACTGAGGATTGATCTACCTTTATTTGTTTTAAGATTCCTGCACTTTCTCTTCTCTGTTGAGGATTCTTTCCAAGATATCGCTATTTATTCCCCAAGTTCCCGAGCTTCCGTGTCTTTCTCCACAGTAATTACTGACAAGGCTGTTTTCTCTAATATCTCACCCATCTCCTCTGGTTCCAAACATGGGTGACCTTGTTGATCTTTAAGGGGCCCTATTCTCGACCAAGTTACCCTTTAGCCCTGATTGAAACTTGCGTAAAGGCTTCTGATAATTCAAATATACCACATCCCCCTTACCACTACACCCCTCCTACACCCTTACAATTCTGCCATTTATATTCACACCAACAAATTAAATCCAACAGGCTCAGAAACAAATTCTCCTTCATCAAATGTGTTTGTAAGGGTCCAGTTATTGTATATTGACATATCCTTTCTAACAATGTCAGTATGGTCCCGACTTACTGTCAGGCTAACAATATTTGGTTTCAGACTGACAGCAGAAAGGGTTGTGGGAGTTCTTGTTTATCAATCTGAAAAAGGGAGCTCACAGGGTCAGCAGGGAATAGAGCAGGCAAATCAAATGCTGGCATTTATTACAGAGGGAATGGCGTCTAAAAATAGGCAGGTCTAGCTAAACCTATACAAGGTTCAAGTCAGACCACACCTCGAATATTATTCACAGTGTGAGTGCCCGAGGAAAGGTGTTGTCGCATTGGAGGCAGGTCAGAGAAGGTTCACTCGGCTGATCCTGGGAATGGGGGGATTTTCCAATGAGAAGAAGTGGAGTAGGTTGAGGTTGAACCAATTGAAGTTTAGAAAATGAGAGAGAAATGGATTGAACCATCCAAGATTCTGAGGGGCTTTGATCGGGCAGATGCTGGGAAGTTAGAGAATAGAACAGTAGAGCACAGCAACAGGCCCTTCGGCTCACCACGTCTATGCTTTCCATGATGCTATTCTAACTCATACAATCTGCCTGCCCATGGTCCATTTTCCTCTATTCTCTTCCCATTCATGTTTCTGTCTAAATCCCACTTCAAAACTTTACTCACGTTTCTGTTTCTATGACCTCGCTTGGCAAATTCCACTCTCTGTAAAAAAACTTGCCTCACACATCTCGTTTAAACTTTCTCTTTCTCACTTTAAACCTCTGCGCTCTAGTATTTGAAACTTTCACATTGGAAAAGAGATTCTGACTATCTACATTATCTATCCCTGTCCTAATGTTATATCCCTGTACCTAGTCACCTGTCAGCCTCTGATACCCTCACAAAACAATCCAACTTTGTTTAATTTCCTCTTACACACCTAACACACCCTTAAAAGCATAACATAGGAAACATGCTGATAAACCCCTTTTATATCCTCTCACTAAGCCTCCACATCCTTTCTATTGTGTGGAGATGACAACTGCACACAGTTCTCCAAATGTGGCCAAACAAACGTTTTATACAATTACAGCAACAGATGCAAACCACTTTACTCAACGTTGTGAGCGATGAAGGCCAGTGCTCCATTTGCTTTCCTTCCCATCTGAAACACTTCTGTTGCCATTTTCTGGGAGTTACTGACTTGCACCAAGATCCTTCTGTATATCAATATCCCTCAGTATGCAAACATTCTTCTTGAATTTGACATCATCTCACACTTGTCCAGATTAAACCCAATTTGCCATTTCTGTCTATCTCTCCGACTGTTCTGTAACCTCCTGCAGATTTTACTGAATCAGGGAAACAAGGGTTTTGTGGAAAAGGCAGGAAAGTAGAGTTGAACAGTATCAGGTCAGCTATGATCTGACTGAAGGGTACAGTATACTCAATGGGCCAAATGTCCTCATTCACCTCCTACATCTCATGTTCTGAGCACAAACTCAATATGTCCTGCATAATATTCTGGGTCTCTGCTCACAAAACTCCTTTACAATGGGATTATTGGATATTTATTAGTACACAGCATTTGATCTACAAATATGATATGATGTTATAGAAAACCATCTCACATACAATCCAGGATTCTATCCGTTACAGCACTGATACCCACTGCTGTATCAGTCGGCATGGAGACCACTGTCACACACAGTTACTGTACTGCCCTTGCTACAAGTACATTCAGTGTCCTGACTGTAACCACATTGACATTCCCATCACTGGTTGGTGCCTTCAAAAGAATTCCTGCTAACGGTAGTTGCTGCTTGCTTATTCTCAGCTCCACTTTTCATATTCAGATCCACATGACTGTCTCATTAATGCATTAACCTCATCCTTCCTTCACAACTTGTTGGCTTTTTGCCTAGTCTGCCTATTTGCACTAGATTGGGTTGACATATCTGCACAGCATGGATGGATTGTACCGAAGGGTCAGTTTCCATGCTGTACATCTCTCTGACTCAATGACTCTATCCCAACAAACCTTCAGTATTCACTTCCCAGCGATGGTCATTCTGCAGCTAAATCTCCGGAATGACAGTTCCATCATATCTGTTCACTGTCATTCCATCTGCCTTATGGCGAATGCAGGGAGTCATTCCTCAGTAATTGGGGGTTGAACAGATGTGTAGAGGTTACAGAGATAGGGTGGCTTACAGGGGCTCGAGGATGTTAGAGTTAAACAGAGTTACATCTGGTCAAGAACATCAGTGGGACAATGGGGTTTGGGGATTGGAGGAATTTACAGAGAGAGAGGGAGCTGGATTAGATTCTGGAGATAGTGATAGGGATGGAGAAAGGAAGAGGTAGGCAGACTGAGAGGCACAGACAGGGGACTGTTTCATCTAGGAGAGTATTGTGTATACTAACAGAGATATGGAAGGTTGTCGTGACTGAAGACGTTTACAGATATAAGGAGCTTCTAGGCTCTGGAGGCTACATAGATCGGAAGGCAATGGAGAATGCTGGGTTGCTGGGTTGGAGACAGTTACACAAATGGGGAGGGTTGCACAAAGTGAAGGAGGTTCCTGTGGTCGCGAGGGGTATGGTGTCGGGAATGAGATGAAATTTAACAAGATAAAGATCAAAGAATTGAAGAAGGATAAGGAGATTACAATTTTTTTCACAGCTAAGGAAGGACTGTAGGAGCTGGAGAAGATTACATAGGTAGGGACCGATGGAGAGATTAAAGACAAATACATTGACATGGAGGGTGGTATTGGTGGGAGGAGCTTACAGGGATAGACAGAACAGTCAGGGTTTACAAGGATGAAGGAATTTAGTATCTACTGGAGAAGTTTAGGAATTAGGTTGTTAGGGATTGGAGCACCTGACAGAGACACAGAGAATGGTGTGGAGATTACAAACAGAGGAAGGATTATCGGGACTGGAGAAAATTACAGAGATCACTAAAATTCCTGAAGAAGGGCTTATGCCCGAAACATCGAATCTCCTGTTCCTTGGATGCTGCCTGACCTGCTGCACTTTTCCAGCAACACATTTTCAGCTCTGATCTCCAGCATCTGCAGACCTCACTTTTTCCTCTATGTCCGGTCTTCCAGGTCTGAATATAGAAGTCGACTAGCTCCACCCTGTGCTGTTTACTGTGAGTGATCTTACCGGGTGCAGGATTTACTGAAGTTTCCAGATCTCCCTCTCCATCTCTCTCTGGCTGACCAAGCGTCTTCAATGAGGTGATGGATGAGACAGGAATTAGGAACATCCTGATTACCTGCATGAGACAGAAATAGACAGAATGGGAAATTAGACAGATGCAATGAGGATAACTCATGCAGAGTGGCACTGAGTCCAGCAGAGATCTCGAAAATCCCAGTCTCCATCCCTTGCCTGTGCTGCTGCGTCTCTCTGGAGTGGACAATTCTGTTGACTCAGGATCTCAGACCATCTGTAAGAGGGAGAAATGCTGACTGACGCAGCAAATAGACTGACACAGCGAGGGGATACCACATGGAGGGATACTGAGTGATATCACATTATTAGACATTGCATTAACGGGGAATTGTTTGAATTTGTAACAAAGACACTGGGATAATTGTGAGAAGATTTAACCATCCTACCTCATCATCCCTTTGGCGATGGGTCACAGACAAGGCTGACTCTCTCCCACTCTCAGTAGGTGGGGGGAAGACTGGAGTTGGCTGTACAGACCGATGTGGCCTTCCATACAATCTGTTGCACTTGGGGCAGAAGGTGGACATGGGAAGAGGGTGGATGGGGCATTGATGTGACAGCGCTCTCCTTGTGCTGTTTTCTCCTGGATTCCCATTTTCCCCACAGCAAGCCTCGAGGTGCTCGACACCTTCCCAATGCTCCTTCCCCACTTCGGACGGTCTTGGCCCAGGACTTAACAGATTTGATTAAGAAATGAAAAAAAACGATCAATTCTGAAGAAGCCAACATTTAGAAACGTGGACACATTTGTTAAAGAGATCGCTAGGGAGTCTCCTAGCAGGAGGAGTGCAGTAGGAAGCGGAAACATTGTCAGATGATAAGAACAGGGAGAATTGAAGGTGCTGGAGGTGGTGAGAGTGTTACAGAAGGGGCAAAGGCCTGAACAATGTTACAAAGCCAGTATGAATTGCTGCAGCTAGAGCTGTTTGCAGAGTTAGGGATGGAGATATGTATTCTCATTGATTCATTCGCGGCCTGAGGATGTCACCAGATGGACCAGCATACATTACCCCACTGCTAATTACTAGAGACAGCTCAGAGTCAGCCATATTGCTGCGTGTGAGAAACAAAGCTCACTCACTTCAATAATTTCAGTCCGAGACAAGGTCTGAATCAGTAGTGTCATTTATTTTACACTTGCAAGTGGGTGTGATGTCCACAGGGAAGGGAAAAAGCACAATGAATTCAACAAATACTCGATATTTATATAATTTGGTTCCTACATATTTTTTCTTATTTCATTGTTTCCCCCCTGTTTACATCCTCCACTTCCCTAAGACCGGTACCCATTACTCCTGTTTATCTCTTGTTTTATCCGGCCTTGTCTGTGACAAAATGCTTATTCCTGGCCTCACAAGGTCATTTGACCTCTTCCCATCCTTTGCTTACCATTATCTACTCCCCCCATCTGTGCTGCCCCTCACAGCATCTTATCATTAAGCCCTTTTAATTGGGGTTTGTTGCTGTGTTTCTGTAAAAGTAGGAACAAATGTTTATACCTAGTGTTTATACAGGCATATCTAATTTAACTCCCTCTCTTCACAGCATTTTATCTAGTGCCTGTAATATCTACCGTTGTCTTACAGTCCCGTTTTTTTTTGCTAACAATTTTATCTAATGTAAAAAAATAATGATGCCTTTCCTCCACATAGTTTCCATTCTTGTTGACTCAGCTCTTGGCTGAAACAATTACACACTGATGTGAGTTCACTTATTTTTATATAATCAATTATAATTCCAGAATTGCAGAAGTAACATTAATTTACCTATATCTCACACTGCGGGACTGGAGTCACATGTGAGCCAGACCTGGTAAGAATGCCAGATGTCCCTCCCTGAAGGACATACGTGACCAAGTGATTTTTTCCAGATAATCCACAATGCTTATACGGTGACCTCATTAATGTCTTGTACAGATACACCATGACATCCCAACTCCTACTCAATGCTCTGCCCAATGAAGGGTAACCATCCCAAATGCCTGCTTCACCAACCTGTCTATCCATGACGTTACTTTCAAAAAACTGTGTACCTGCGTCCCTGGGTCACTGATTGACAACACGACCAAGGGCCCGAACATTAACTGTACAAGTCCAGCCTGGTCTGCTTTACCACAATACAACATCTTGCATTTCTCCAACTGTTATTCCTAACCTCACTGGCCTAGCAGTATTGTTGATCCTTTTGTACTTTTCAATAACCCTCTTCACTGTCCATTTTATCACCAATTTTAGTCTCACTCCCAAATTTGCTAACCATGAATCCTGTATTATCATCCAAACTGTTTATATAAATGATGCACAACAGTGACCCAGCACCGAACCCCATGGCACACCGTTGATCACAGGCCTGCAGTTGGAGCAGCAACCCTCTGTGAACACACTCTGTCTCCGACCGTCAATCCTGTTTTGTATCCAGTTGGTGAGAACTCCCTGGTTATGCATGATCTAAACTTACTAATCAGTCTGTCATGCAGAACCTTGTCAAAGGCCTTGCTAAAGTTAATGTGGACATCGTGTACTGCTCTCCTTTGATCTGACACTTGTCTACCTCCACACTAAGGTTTGAGGCATGATTTCCAGTGCACAAAGCCATGCTAATGATCATTCATCTGTCCTTACATTTCCAAAAGCATGATGATCGTTTCTCTCAGAATCTCCTCCAACAACTTACCACCCCTGCCATCAGTCTCACTGGTCCGTAGTAGCTGTCGATGATACAAATATCTCTGGGAGGGGCCCTGCAATTTCCTCCCTCCCTTCTCACAAGGCGCTGGGATACACCTGATCATGTCCCAAGGTTTTATCTAATTTTTTGCATTTTAAGACATTCAGCACCTCCTGTTCTCCAATGTGCATTCTTTTCAAGATATCACTATGTATTTTCCCAAGTTCCCGAAGCTTCCATGTCTTTCTCCACAGTAAATCCTCACACAAAATATTTGTTCAGTATCTCACCCATCCGCAGTGATTCCACACAGACAGCCTCATTGACCTTTCAGGGGCCCTATTCTCTCCTGAGCTAATTTTTAGCCCTTGTTGAAACTTATCAAAATGCCTCTGAAATTTCAAATATCCCTCTACCGCAACTAGCCTCCCCCACCCTTATCTATTCTGCATTCATGGTCACACCAAAATATAGAAACCAACTGATTTAAAATATTCCCTTTTTATAAAATCATGTGTCTCCCATTGTTTCTAAGCATCCAGTTATCATTTATTGTCATATCCTTTATAACGCATTCCAGCACGTTCCCGACTTACTGTCAGGCTAACACTCTTTGGTTTCAGACTGACAGCAGAAAGGGTTGAGGGAGTTCTTGTTGACCAATCTGGAAAAGGTAGCTTACGGATCAGCAGGTAATAGAGAAGGCAAATCAAATGCTGGCAGTTGTTACAAAGGGAATGTCTGAAAGTAGGGAGGTCTTGCTAAACTGATGCAAGGTACAAGTCAGACCACAGTTAGATTATAATGAACAGTATGCGTGCCCGAAGGAAAGACATTCTTGTGCTAGAGGCAGGCCAGGGAAGGTTCACTCGGCTGATCCTGGAGATGGTGGGAAGAGGTGGAGTAGATTGGCCTTGAACCCTTGGGGGTTTTGAAGAATGGGAGAGAAATTGAATGAAACATCCAGGATTCTGAGGGGCTTTGACAGGGTAGATGCCGTTAAGTTAGAAAATAGAACAGTACAGCAGAATAATAGGCCATTCGGCCCACCATGGCTGTGCTGACCATGATGCTATTCTAAACTAATCCCATCTGCCTGCATATGGGCGATATCCCTCTATTCTCTGCCTGTTCATGTTTCTGTCTAAATGCCACTTCATAACTTTGCTCTCATTGCCACCTATCCCACCTCCTGAGCAGCTTCCACCCTCTCAGTAAAGAAAACTGGCCTCATTCATCTCACTTAAAACTTCTCACTCTCACCTTAAACCGAGGCGCCCTAGTATTTGATATTTCTACATTGGAAGAATCTATCCACACTATTCACGCCTCTCCTAATGCGATATACCTGTACCAGGTCACCCCTCAGTCTCTGATATTCTCACAAAACAATACAACTGCGTCCAACCTCATTACAGTAAACACATTCTCATCCAGGCAACATTCTGCCAACCCTCTGTTACAACCTCCCCAAAGCCTCCACATCCTTCCTTTCGTGTGGCGATGAGAACGACACGCAACATTCCAAACATGGCCGAATGAAGTTTCATTCAGTCACAACATGACATGCAAATATCTGTACCCAATACTGTGACCAATGAAGGGAAGCATACCATACTCCTCCTTTACCACCACATCCCACTGTGTTGTTATTTTCAGGGAGCTACGGATTTGCATCCAAGGTCATCTGTTTATCAATGTTTCCAATTCGTCAATTAGTGTACTTCTCTCTTCCATTTGACTTCATAAATGCATCATTTCACACTTGTCCCGATGAAATTCGATTTGCGATTTCTCTGCACAGCCTCCCAGCTGATCTACACACTGCTGCAACCTTTAACACTCCTCCTCACTATCCACAACTCCCCTAACTATCCCTGATCATTACATGTCTTTCCAAATGTCGACTGCAAAATTACTAATCAAACTGCTGACCTTTTCATCTGAATCACAGATATAAATTGCACACAGACATGGCAGCATGATCCTTGTGAAACAGCATTGGCCACAGATGTCCAATCAGAAATTGACCACTCCACATGCCTCTGTCTACTATCACCAAGAAAATATTGTATCTAACTTAACAACGAGCATGGATTATGATTTGATCTTCCAGATCCCCCTTGCTGTTTGGAGGCTGTCCATTCAAAATGAATATATTTTGATTCCCAGATTAAACTGGCTGTCTCACTCATGCATTGACTGCATCCTTTCTTCACAACAAAACGGGACCTGGTTTGGTATTTTGCTGATCCTGCCTAAATCCCTATTTGCAGATATAAACGAGGATACAATGCCCACAAAGCAGTCAAACCTATACATAGACATATAGGATCTGAAGAGATTACACAGACTGGGAGTGTTGTATGAAGTGGAGTAGATTAAACTGATAGGGATGGTTTTAGAGACTCAACAATGTTAGGAAATAATGGGGGTTGCAATGGTGAGAGCGGGTTTCAGCAAGGTGGATGATATAGACCTGAAGGAGCTTTCACAGATAGCGATGGGTGTATCAGAGAGTATCAGTGCTCGGCAAAATTCACAAAAACGGGTCTGTAGGACATGACTGAAATCAGAAGGGTTGTCACAACTTGCTGATGTACACAGGCAGGAAAGGTTATGGGGACTGGAGCAGCTCACCATGACAGAGGGACGCATGGAGACTGGAGATGTTGCAGAAAGATTACTATGTTTAATTGTATAGAACTCCACATAAGTCTGTCCTGGTTCTTTCTTTATGTTTCTGAATCGCTGTCGTTACGCTTCTGGTGCTAATCCATAAGCACTTACAATAGCCTGTTTGACATGTGCATAATCTCTTGACCACTCATGAGACAGCACTGCAAATACCTCACTGGCTCTGCCTAACAGCTTAGACTGAACTAGCTTTACCCACAAGACCTCAGGCCACTCCATCTGTCTCTCCAATTTTTCAAATGAAGTACAGAGGTCCTTGAAAGTAGAGTCACAGGTAGATAGGATAGCAACGAAGGCACTTGGTATGCATTCCTTTATTGGTCAGAGTATTGAATACAAGAGTTGGGAGGTCGTGTTGCGGCTGTACAGGACATTGGTTAGACCACGTTTAGAAAGCCGTGTGCAATTCTGGTCTCCTTCCTATCGCAAGGATGTTGTGAAACTTGAAGGGTTCAGAAATGATTTACAAGGATGTTGCCAAGGTTGGAGGATTTGAGCTGTAGGGAGAGGCTGAACAGGCTGGGGTTGTATTCCCTGGAATGTCGGAAGCTTAGGGAAGACCTTACAGAGGTTTACAAAATTATGAGGGGCATGGATAGGATAAATAGACCGTCTTTTCCCTGGGGTTGGTGAATCCAGAACTATCGGGCATAGGTTTAGGTTGAGAGGGGAAAGATATAAAAGAGAGCTAAGGAGCAAATATTTCACACAGAGGGTGGTACGTGTTTGGAATGAACTGCCAGAGGAAGTGGAGGAGGCTGGTATAATTGCAACAGTTGAAAGGCATCTGGATGGGTATATGAATAGGAGGGGTTTAGGGGGAGATGGGCCAGGTGCTGATTGATGCAACTGGATTGGCATGGACAAGTTGGACCGAAGGGTCTGTTTCCATGCTGTACATCTCTATGATTCTCTGACTCTAATTGCCGAAGTTTCAAATCACTGCAGGCAGTTGGTGATCGACATAGAATTGTAAGGTCTTTTGGGGGTTACACAGTTCGGAAGGATTGCAGGGACTTGATGATGTTGTATGTGGAAGTAGGGTTGTCGGGACTGAAGCTGGGAACAGAGATAGAGAGAACCGCAGGGGATTACCGAGATCTGGAGGATCATGGTCTCTGGTGGAAGAGGGATGTTTTGTGGAACTGCTGGACCTCGGAGAGATAGGCAGATGTGAAGGGGTTGGAGGGGTTTAGAGATGCATGGAGAAATGTAGTGACTGGAGCAGACAGAGTGGTGAGGGTTGTAGGAGATGCAATAATTTAGAAGGTCTGTAGAAGCTGGAGGGGTTCTCACAGACAAGGAGGATTGTAGGAGTGTGAGGAGTTTACAGAGGTAGGAGGTTGGAGCATTCTCAGTAATTAGTAGTTTGGACCATTGTCCAGACTGGGGGAGGCTTCAGAATGATGGAGGGATAGAGCAAAAGGAAGCAAATCGGGGAACAGAAACATGTCACTTCGGTGCTGTGCCACTGAGGGTCATCAGGAGGAGAGTTGTTTCTCATTAACATGTACAGATCCTCAGGGGAATGGACAGGATGGATGCTGAAAGGATGGTTCCTTCCACTTATGGGAGAGAGACAAACAAGCAGACTCTGTTTGACAAAGGTGGAGAAGGGGAAGTTGTCTTTTTTTTCCAATGCCTCAAAACTATTTCAGGTTTGTTCCCACACAGCTCAAAGGAAAGGAATGTGATAACACTGGTCATTTAGGATTGCAGGAGATACGAGACCAAAACCAGGTTGGAAGGGCTGGAGGGAATCAGAGAGAAGGGAGATGTTCAACAGCTGGAAGGGTTTCCAGGGAGTGGACACTGTCAGGACTAGAGAACATGACCCGCTCACTCATGAGAGGGAGATAACGATATGGCACAAGGTCAAACACAGCAGCAGGAACCCAAGCTCCATACCTGTCATTTACTCAGGGAGCTCCTCTCACCCAGTCTGGTGCCAAGCCCCACATACAAATAGAGGCTAGATTAGAGTGGTGCTGGAAAAGCACAGCAGGTCAGGCAGCATCCGAGGAGGGGGAATATCGGTATCAGGCAAAACGTCGATTTTCCTGCTCCTCGCATTCTTTCTGGCCTGCTGTGCTTTTCCAGCACCACTCTAATCGAGACTCTGATCTGCAGCATCTGCAATTCTCACTTTTGCCACATACAAACAGCATGAGGTTTCCCAGTTCCTGGTGCTCAGGGCCCAGTGCACTCACCCCTGAACCAGTCAGTGAGGTATTTACACAGTTACACATTGTCCAGAAACACTGTGTCCGAGCTGACATCAACTGGCAAATTGACACTCTACCAAGCAAAGCCTATCCGCACTCAGATTCCCTGGTGATACAATCCTCTGAGTGATAGTCTGCAGAGAACAACAGAATCCACGAATCCCCGTTGCATGGGTCAGGGTCAATGATAAAAGTTTCATTCTTTCAAAAATGACAACTCCTCAATTCCTGCATCTCACAAAACTGCCATTTAAAAATATTAAAATAAAGGACATTCTAAACGAAGGCTTTGATGAGGTGAACTGTGGTCAGTCCTGTAGATCTGGATGTTACCGGATATATTCAGAGTGCTTTCTACCAGAGCGCCACCAGGTCAATCTCAGGCACACAGAGAGAATGGGCAAATAGATTCACATCTGGACTCACACCTCCCAGCCTGGAACCTGAAACTGTGCACAGCCATTCCGGTAAAGATCTCTAAAAACAGGACATCAGAGCCAGAAGACTGGAGGTTGGATATCGTGTTGTTACTATTTAAGGAAGGCAGGAAAGAAAAGCCAGGGAACTACAGATTGGTAAGCCTGATGTCGGTGGGCATGTTGTTGGAGGGAATCGTGAGGGACAGGATGTACATGCATGAGTCAGGGTCAAGGAAATGCAAGGACTGATTAGGGATAGCGCAGCAGGTCAGGCAGCATCCAAGAAGCAGGAGAATTGATGTTTCGGGCATGAGTCCTTCTTCAGGAATCGGGCTCATGCCCGAAATGTCGATTCTCCTGCTCCTTGTAAGCTGCCTGATCTGGTGCGCTTTTCTAGCAACACATTTTCAGCTCTGATCTCCAGCATCTGCAGTCCTCACTTTTTTCTCCTGATTAGGGATAGTCAACATTGCTTTGAGAGTGGGAAATCATGTCTCACAGACTTCATTGAGTTTTCTGAAGAAGTAACAGAGGATTGATGAGGACAGAGTGGTGGATGTGATCTATTTGGACTTCAGTAAGGCATTCAACAAAGTTCCCCATTGGAGACTGGTTAGCGAGGTTAGATCTCACGGAATACGGGGAGAACTAGCCAATTGGTACAGAACTGTCTCAAAGGTCGAAGACAAAGAGTGGTGGGGGAGGGTTGGTTTTCAAACTGGAGGCCTGTGACCAGTGGAGTGCCACAAGGATCGGTGCTGGGTCCAATATTTTGTATTGAGTAGATAAATGATTTGGATGTGAGTATGAGAGGTATAGTTAGTAAGTTTGCAGATGACAAGAAAATTGGAGGTGTAGTGGCCAGCGAAAGAAGGTACTTTCAATTACAATGGGATCTTGATCAGATGGGCCAATTGGCTGTGAAGTGGCAGATGGAGTTTAATTTCGATAAATGCGAGGTCCTGCATTTTGCGAAAGCACATCTTTGCTGGACTTATACACTTAATGGCAAGGTCTGACAGAGTGTTACTGAACATAGAGATATTGGAGTGCAGGTTTATTGCTCATTGAAAGCAAAGTCACAGGCAGGTAGGATAGTGAAGGAGGCATTTGGTATGCTTTCTTTTATTGATCAGAGTATTGAGGACAGGAGTTGGCAGGTCATAATGTTACTGTGCAGGACATTGGTTAGGTAACTTTTGGAATATTGTGTGCAATTCTGTTGACCTTCCTATTGGAAGGATGTTGTGAAATTTGAAAGGGTTCAGAAAATATTTACAAGGATGTTGCCAGGGTTGGAGGGTTTGAGCAATAGAGAGAGGTTGAATAGACTGGGGCTGTTTTCCCTGGAGCATCGAAGGCTGAGGGTTGACCTTATAGAGGTTTATAAAATCATTACCAGCGACTTTACAGAGGGTTATAAAATCATGAGGGGCATGGAGAGGCTAAAGAGACAAAGTCTTTACCTTCAGGTGTGGGAGTCCAGAATTGGAGGGCATAGGTTTATGGTTAGAGGAGAAAGGTATAAGAGACTTAAGGGGCATTTTTTTTAATGCAGAGGGTGGTACGTGTATGGAATGAGCTGCCAGAGGAAGTGGTGGAGGCTGATACAAAGACATCTGGATGGGTATATGAATAGGAAGGATATGCAAGAATATGGGCCAGATGCTGGTAGGTGGGATTAGATTGGGTTGGGATATCTGGTCAGCATGGACGGGTTGGATCGAAGGGTCTGTTTCCATGCTGTACATCTCTTTGGCTCTAAGAACGGCTGAATGGTTAAATCAAAAATGATCTGTGGTTCAAATCATAACATCCTTCATGTTCCACAACCCATTCTTGGTACCATCCTGCAGGTTCCATGAATCCCAGTCCCTCTAACCTCCTGCAGAATCCATGTCCCTTCCTACATTAGTACCATCCTCCAGGTTCTGCAGCCCTTCCTACCTCTGTAACATGGCCCAGTCTCTACAACTCTTCCCTCCTCTGCAATGTTCCCCATAAGGGCAGTGGAGGCCGGTGGCATTTACAAGAGTTAAGGAGGGATATCGGGACTGGAGGATTTTGCAGGCATTAGGAATATAGGGACTTGAGGAGGTTTCACAGTTTATGAGTGTTGTAGCGACTGTAGGAAGTTACAAAGATTGGGATGGTTTCAGATTGGAAGATTCTGCAGAAAAACTTTACATGTTTTAACGCAGGATTCTTAGCAGTGTACACAATCAGAGGGATCCTGTGTCCCTGATGTTACCACCCAATTTGAGAGGGTGTTAAAAAGGCGTATGGTGTGTTGGCTTTCATTAGCAGATATTTTTCACTCCAGAACCTACTGTGGGCAAAAACTGGGGAACTCAGGGAACACGAGTATTACGTTAGACCACAATTGGAGTTCTCTGCAATTCCAGTCTCTCTGCCATAGGAAGGATGTTGTGAAACTTGAAAGGACTCAGAAAAGATTTACAAAATGTTGCCAGGGTTGTTGCTGAATAAGCTAGGGTTATTTTCCTTGGAGCATCAGGGGCCTTAAAGAGGTTTATATAAACATGAGGGGCATGGATTGGGTAAACATTCAATGTCTTTTCCCAGGGGTTGGGGAGTCCAAAACTAGAGGGCATAGGTTTAAGGTCAGAGGGGAAAGGTTTAAAAAGCGACCGAAGGGACAGCTTTTTCATGCACATGGTGATGTGTGTATGGAATGAGCTGAAGAGAAAGTAACGGAGACTGATACAATTACAACATTTAATAGGTATTTGGATGGCTATATGAGTAAGGGTTCAGAGGTACATGGGGTAAATGCTCGTAAATAGGAAGAACTTATTTAAATCTTCTGGTCAGCATGGATTAATTGGACCGAAGGGTCTGTTTCCATGCTGTACATCTCTATGACTTGAAAAGAGTGCATGTTATAGAAGTACGTGAATAGGAAAGGTTTTGGAGGGATATGGGCCAGCAACAGGCAGCTGGGACGAGTTTAGTTTGAGATTATGGTTGGTATCAACTGAAGGGTCAGTTTCCATGCTGTACAGCTCTGACAACAATATGGTTTTGTTCCATTATTTAAGAAAGACTGCGATGGAAAACCAGGGAAAGAAAGACCAATTAGCCCAATGTCAGTGGTGGGTAAGTTGTCGAAATGATGCTGCCAGACAGGACTTACATGTATTTGGAAAGGCAAGGATTGATGACAGATAGTCAGCACGGCTTTGTGCGTACAAAGTCAGGTCTCACTAACTTGATTGTTTTTGTTGAAGTGGTGATCGTACATTGTCTACGCTAAAGACAGCAGGGCCTTTGACAGGATTTAGCATGAAATACTGGTTCGTATGATTAGATCACGTGTGATCGGGGGAGCTAGCCAACTGGATACAAAATTGGCTTGTGAGTAAGAGACAGAGGGTGGTGGGAGAGGATTGTTGTTCAGACTGAAAGCCTGTGACCAGAGGTGTGCTACAGGATCGGTGCTGGGTCTGCTGATGTGCATCATCGACAAAAGATTTGGTTGAGAATATCAGAGTCATTGTTCGTAATTTTGTGGATGATCAAGTTAATGGTGAAGTGGGCAGTGAATACGGTTATCAAAGGGGATCTTGACCAACTGGGCCAGTGGAACAAGGCATGAAAGATGGATTTTAATTCAGGTATTGAGTTTTGGACTAACACCGTTAATGGTACAGCCCTGGGTAGTGTTGTTGAACAGAGACAGACCAAGGGGTGCAGTTACATTGTTCTTTGGAAGTGGCATCACAGGTGGACAGGGTGGGGAAAGCGGCCTTTAGCACACTTGCCGTCATTGGCCAGCACTTTGATGCATGAGTTGGAGATATTTGGAACATTGTCTTCCATATTTCCCTTGGACAGAGGAGTCTTATAAGGGATGACCTTATAAAGTTTTATAAAACCATGCAGGGAGTAGGAATGGTTAATAGCCAATGGCAAGTGAGTCCAAAACTAGAGGGTATAAACATGAGGTGAGAGAACAAAGATTTAAAGAGGGAGCTGAGGGGCGTCATTATTCACAGAGGATGGTGCATTGACGGAACGAACTACCAGGGCCACATGGGCGAAACAAGAACAATTGCAACATGGAAACTAAATTCAGGAAGGTACTTGGAGAGGGGAAGGTCTGAAGGGACATGGGCCAAACACAGGCAAATGCGACTTGTTAAGTTTTGGAAAAATGGTCAGCATTGATGACTTGGACTAAAGGTTCTGTTTTCATGCTGTATGACCCTGTACCCAGTTAAAGAGGAGGAGAATACGGAGATTAGGTATGTTGTAGACACTGAAGCAATAGGATAGGAGATGGTAGTCTGGAATGTAGAACGTTTCAAATATGCAGAGGGCCTATGTGGAAAGAAGGAGGTTACAGTGATAGGAACTGTTATAGGAGTGAAAAACATATTGAAGACACTGATCCACAAGACATACCATATGTACAGTGTAGGAGAGAGAACACAGAAGAGAAAGATCCCAGGCACCATTCCCACCCTCTCGTGGGAGGCCTGTTTTCCCCACTGTTGTATGATGCTCACTAAGACAGCACAGGTCTGGATTGATAACTCTGAACTCTCGATGCTGTCTGAGTGCAACTTAAGTTAAAGTAGAGGTGGTGATTGAGCTAGTGGTGTGTCTGTACTGTGCTCCCCCTCCAGCACTGTATCTGTGTCATGTCCTGTTAGCTGATGTTTGGAGCCCTCTCATTCCTCCCTGCTCTGTGCATTGTGAGTGATCTTACCTCACTGCGGGATTTATTGAAGGCTCCAGATCTCCCTGCCCTATGTCTCTGTGGCTGACCAACCATCTTCAATGTGGTGACGGACCAGACACCCAGCAGTTGGGAAGTCTATCGAGTCAGGAACTTCCTGAGTACCTCCAGGAAACAGACAAATAGACAGAATGGAAAATTACACTGATGTAGTGAAGGGAACTTTCTGTTCAGTGTTCTCTCTCCTACACTGTACATATGGTACGTCTTGTGGATCAGTGTCTTCAATATGTTTTTCACTCCGATAACAGTTCCTATCTCTGTAACCTCCTTCTTTCCATATAGGCCCTCCACATATTTGAGTCCTACAGAGATCTGGAAAATCCCAGTCTCCAACCCTGGCCTGTGCTGTTGCATCTCTCTGGAGTGGAGATTTCGACTGGCTCAGGATCTGGAGTAGCTGCAAGAGTGAGAGGCACTGACAGAGGCAGCAATTCGACTCACACAGTGAGGGATACCACATGGAGAGATACTGAGTGATATCACGAGAGTGCAGGAAGGTGTCAGGATCAAACAATTATGATAAAAGAATAGGTTTTGCTTCATGATGCACTGCTATAACTGGTCAGGAGTGAGCAACCTGTGAGCAGGAAGTGATGGCCTAGTGGTGTTATTGCTAGAGCATGTATCCAAAACCTCAGCTAATTTTCAGGGGAGGCATGTTTGAATCCCACTGTCTGAAATGGTGGAATTTGAAATCAATAAATTCAAATATTATAATGAACAATCCATAAAAATGTATGAAACCATTGCTGATCACAAAAACTCAAACACTTGTCCTTTCGAGAAGGACATCTGCCCATCCTCACCTGGTCTGCACGACGTACCCACAGCAAAGTGTTTTCCAAATCCAAATAGAAAAGGTGATGCATTGGAAGAGCAGGGGGATGTGGCTGAAGACAAGCAGAAAGGAACAGGATGGGATAAGGTTTAACTAGAACTCTACATCAGCGAATTGGTTTGTGATAGGAAATTGTGGAAAAGAGGACAGAATTTTTATTTTCCACATCGACAAAGTCTCTTCAATAAAGTAGCTGGATTTGTGACACAGAGATGAAAGAGATTTAGACACCAGAAAGATGTGGTTACAGGGTGAACAAAAGGTGGGTAACGCTAACACTAATGAATAACAAAGGCATTAGATAGAAAGCTGGGGGCGGGAGTGGTCCTTAAAAATACGGACAGGCAAACAATGGTCACAAATTATCCTCAGCAGATAATGTTAAGGATAAGGCACAAGATATTTAATAAGTACAGTTAGAGTAAGAGGATCCCCAACTAAGCAGTGGGGCCTGTTAGAAACTAAAGGGACAAACAGCGCATAGAGCCAGAGGAAGTAGGTGAGGTCTTCATTGAATACTTCCCATCTGTATTCACACAGGAGAAAGACATTGTAGCTGGGGATTTCAGTTGGGATGGTGAGGTTCTGGAACATATGAAGATCAATGAGAAGGAGGCGTTAAATGTATTCACAGGCAAAAAGGTGGAGAAATTCCCAGTAACAATAAAGTATATCCAGGCTGTAATGGCAGGGAAGGGACCAGATTGCTGGCCACAGGTGAAGTGCCAAATGACTGGAGGATCGCGAATGTGGTTCCTTTGTTCAAGAAGGGCAGCAGGGATAGGCCAGGTAATTACAGAGCAGAGGGTCTGACAGCAGGGGGAGGGAAATTATTGGGAACAATTCTGAGGGACACGATGAGTCACCATTCGAAAGGACAGGAATACATTAGGGATTGTCTGTATGGATTTGGTAGAGGACTGTCCTCTGATATTGATGAGGGCAGTGCAGATGATGTGTGTTACATCGTGTTTATTAAGGTCTTTGACAAGGCCCCACATGGAAGGCTGGTCCAAAAGGGAAGGGGCCATGGGATCCAAGGCAAGTTGGAAAATTGAATCCACAATTGGTGGAGGGTGTCTTTCACGATTGGAAGCCTTTGCCCAGTGGGAATACCACAGGGATCTGTACAGGAACCATTGTTGGTTATTATGTACATTAATATCTCGCATGTGAAAGGAGAAGGAATCATTAGTAGGTTTGCAGATGACATGAAAGGTAAAGGTGTTGTCCACAGTGAGGGGGATGGTCTCAGGCTGTAGTCTGATATCGATCAGATGATAAACTGAGCAGAGTATTGGCAGATGGAGTTTACTTCTGATCACTGTGGGAAGTTTAATAAGTGAACGATATCCATCATGAATTGTAGGTCCTCCTGGAATACTGAGGAACATATGAACCTTAGTGGACAAGTCCCTGGATGTCTGAATGTCTGAAGATGTCAGCACAAGTAGACAGGGTGGGGGAGACACCTGAACTGGGAGCAGGAGGGGGACCCATTTCCAGGTGGGGAGAGTTGCTGGAGCTGCTGGAGAGGATTTAAACTCATCTGGCAGGGATGTGGGATCCATAACAGTCGTAAGGCCAGAAAGAACTTTGAGGCTGGTACAGATGTTCAAGAGAGCAATATAAATAGACAAGGCAGGCAAGAACATAGCAGACAACGAGGGAAAATTGGTGGATTAAACTGCATTTATTTCAATGCAAAGGGCCGGACAGATAAGGCAGATGAACCCAGAGCATGGATGGGAACATGGGACTGGGATGTTGTAGGTATTACAGAAACACAGCTGAGGGAGGGACAGGACCAGCAGCTCAATGTTCCAGGGGACAGATGCTGCAGGAAGGATCGAACAGGAGGCAAAACAAGAGGAGAGCTGGTGGTTTTGATTGGGGGATAAATCCCAGCAGTACTTAGAGGGTGTATTCATGCAGGATCGCCCAGTTAAGCGATATTGGTGGAACTGAGAAATAGAAATTGGTCATCAGTTTGCTACGGTCATACTACAGCGATAGGCAATGGGAGATGAACGAGCAAATGTGTCAGGAAATCTCAGATACCTGTTAGAAGAATAGGGTTGTAAGTGTAGGGGATCTTAACCTTTCCAAACTTGGACTGGGATTGCTACGGAGTTAAGCATTTGGATGGAAGGAATTTGTTAAGTGTGTTCCAAAAACTCCCAGTCATTATGTAAATGGCCCAACTGGAGAATGGGGCTAAACCTGACCTCCCCTTGGGAAACAAGGTCGGGAACGGGGCTGAGGTGTTAGTGGGGGAGCCCTTTGGAAAAAAAAATCACCACAATTTTATTAGTATGAAACTAGCGATGGGAAAGGACAGACCTGGTTCATAAGTTCAAGTTATACAATGAAGCAAGATAGTATTCGACAGGAATTTTTAAAGTAGATCTGGGGAGGTTTTTTGCAGGTGAAGTGAAGTCTGGCAAGTAGGAATATCTTATAACCAAGATAAAAGGAGCGTTCAGCACCAGCCTGTTCCTGTTAGTGTGCAGCTCAGTGCTGACAGAATTAGGAAACATTGGCTGAGTTGAGAGGCTCTGGTCAAGAAAAAAAGGAGGCACATGTCAGATATAACTGGCTGACTCAAGGGAAACCCTTCAGAGCATCGGGGCTGGAGAAATACACTTTGGATGGAAATCAGGAATGCAAAAAGTGGACATGAGATAGCTTTGGCAGAGAAAGTTAAGGGGAATTGAAAGAGATTCTACAAGTGTATTAAGAGCAAAAGAAGAGCAAGGGACAAAACCAGTATCCTTCATGATCAATGAAGCCAACGGTGTGTGAAATTATAAGATTCTAAACAAATATTTCACTTTGGAACTTACTGTGGATAAATACTGGGGAGCTCAGGGAACTAAACAGCGTTTGGCCCGATTACTATTGGAACACTGTGTGCAATTCTGGTCTCAATGCCACAGGAAGGATGTTGTGGAACATGAAAGGGTTCAGAAAAACGTTGCCAGGGTTGGTAGGTTTGCGCTACAGGGAAATGCTGAATAAGCTGGGGCTGAATTCACTTGAATATGGGAAGCTGAGAAGTTACCTGAAAAAGGTGTTTAAAATCATAATGATCATCGATAAGGTCAATAGACAAGGTCTTTTCCCCAGGCTGAGGGATTCCCAACTGAGAGGACATAGCTTTAAAGTGCGAGGGGAACTTTTTAAAGGGACCTAATGGACAATTGGTTCTTGCAGAGTGTATGGAATAAGCTGCCAGAGGAAATAGTGGAGGGTTATAGAAATACATTTAAAAGGCATGTGGGTGGGTGTATGAATAGGAAGGGTTTAGAGGGATATTGGCAAAGTTCTGGCAAATGTGACTAGATACATCATGCAGGAGTTGTTCCGAAGGATCTGTTTCCATGCTATACATCTCAATGACTCAATGTCTTGAAATGATTCCACATCATAGAAGAGGATGTGCTGGAGGGTTTAAAACTCAGAGGTGGATAAATCCCAAGGACCTAATCAAATGTACCTCAGGACATTGTGGGAAGCTGGTGAAGAAATTGTTGGGTGCCCAGCAGAGATATTTGTACCAGAGAGAGCTATGTGTGATAGGCTGGTAGACTGGAAGGTGGTATTGTGGACAATGAAGAAGGTTTTCTAAGATTACAAAGGTATCCTGATGAAATGTGTGAATGGCTGAAAAACTGTAGATGGAGTTCAATCTGAATAAATGTGAGGGAATGCATTTGGTGCAACAAACACGGGCGGGGCTTATACAATTAATGGTAGGACCTTTGTTGTGTGTTGTAGAACTCAGGGTTCAGGTACATAATTCTTTGAAGTTTGCAACACGGAGAGACAGGATGGTTAATAAAAAACTTGCTTGCCACACCCACTATCATTGCTCAATCCTTTGGCTACAGGAGTTGGGAAGTCGCATTGAGATTATGCAGGGCATTGGTGAGTCCTCTTCTCTTCTAGAATCCTGTGTCCAGTTCTGATCGCCCAGTTATAGGAAGGATACTATTAAACTGCAGAGGGTTCAGAGGAGATTTACTGGGATGTGGATGGGAATGGAGGGTTTCAGTTATAAAGAAAGGCTGGATAGGTTGGTATTTTTTAATTGAAACCTGAATGTTGACAGATGACCTCATAGAAGTTTATAAAATAATGAGGGGGATAGATAGAGTTAATGGGAGTTGTCTTTTCCCAGGGACAGGGGAGTTTCAAGACAAGGCACTACATTCTTAAGTTTAGAGGAGAGATGTTTAAAAAAAAGCTACATGGGGGCACATTGTCACACTGAGGGTGGGATGTGTGTGGAATGAACTTCCCAAGGGAGGGATGAATGTGGGGACAATTACAATGTTTAAAGACATTTGGATTAGTACAGGAATAGGAAAGGTTTGAACGAACAGGCAGGTGGGACAAGATCAGTTTTAGAGTCTGGTTAGCATTAACCGACCAGTGCGTATGACTCTCTGACTATGATTATAATGTTGTCTCATTAATTCAGAAAGGCTGCAAGAGGAAGCCAGGGAACTTCAGACTGATGACCAGACATCAAGGTGGGTCGGTTGTTGGAGGTCATTCTGAGAGGGAGGACTTACATGCATTTGGAAAGATACGGACTGATTACGGACAGCGAGCATGGCTTTGTGCGTGGGAAACATGTCTCACAAACTTGACTGGAGTTTGCTCAAGATGTGACGAAGAAGATAGATGAAGGCAGAGCAACAGACGTTGTTTCTGGCTTCAGCAACCCCTGGTCAGGGTGTAGCATGATACATTGGTTAGTAAGGGTAGGGATCAGGGAGAGCTAGCCAACTGGATACACAATGGGATGACAGTGGGAGACAGAGGGTGGTGGGAGAGGGTTGTAGTTCAATCTTGAGGCCTCTGACCAGCAGTGTGCTGTAAGGATTGGTGCTGGAACCACTGTTGTATATCATTTACATAAATGTTTAGAGTGAAAATATAGGAGTCCCTGTTATTATGTTTTTTGATACCAAGATTAGTGGAAGAGTGGGCATAGAATACAGTTATCGATGGTAATCAACTGGGCCAGTGGTTTAAGGAATGAAAGATAGAGTTTAATTCAGGTATTGAATTTAGTTCAGACAAACCAGGGAGGACTAACACAGTTAATGGTAGGGCCCTGGGCAGTGTTGTCGAACAGAGAGAGAGACCAAGGGGTGCATGTACATTGTTCCTCGGAAGTGGCATCACAGGGGGACAGGGTGGGGAAAGCAGCATTTGGCACACTTGCCATCAGTGGCCAGAGCATTGAGTACATGAGTTGGAGATATTTGTAACATAGTCGTCAATATTTCCCCCAGGCAGAGGAGGCCAGGGGGTGACCTTAGAAAGGTTTATGAATCAATGTAGAGCCTATGTAAGGTGAATAGCCAAGGGTAGGTGAGTCCAAAGCTGGAGGCATAAACGTGAGGTGACAGAGCAAGGATTTAAACAGGGAGCTGAAGGGCAACATTTTCCACAAAGGATGGTGCATAGACGGAATGGACTGCCAGAGGAAATGGTGAAAAAAAGTACAATTACAACATGGAAAAGACACTTGGGCAGGTACATGGAGAGGAGAAGATCTGAAGGGATATGGGCCAAACACAGGCAAACGTGATGCATTCCATTACGGAAACTTTGGCCAAAAAATCATACCGCACAGAAACAGACCCTATGTCTCCAGTTATTGCAGGAGGAGACTATCGAGACAAGACATGTTGTCGAGACTGAAGCAAGGTACAGCGATATGGATGGTCATCTGGACTGGAGGTTACAAATATGTGAAGTAATTCGTGAGAGGGGAGGAGATGACAGAGATAGGAACTGTTATAGGAGTTAGATTGATTGAAGACACTTGTCCACAAGACAAGCCATAGATACAGTGTTGGAGAAGGTATAGGGAACAGAAAGATCCCAGGCAGCATTACTACCCTCTCATGGGAGGCCTGCTTTCCCCTCTTGTCCTGATGCTCAGCAAGACAGCACACGCCTGGATTAAAAAATGGGACCTCCCTACGCTGTCCCAGTACAAGAAAACTTAAAGTAAAGATGGTGCAAAGGCCTGGGGTGTGTCTGTACTGTCCACCCCCTCCAGCACTATATCTATGTCATGTCCTGTTAGCTGATGTTTGGAGCCCTCTCATTGCTCTCTGCTCTGTGCACTGTGAATGATCTTACCTGGCGACAGGATTTATTGAAGGCTCTCGACCTCCCTGACCTTTGTCTTTCTGGCTGACTAACCATCTTCTCAAACAGCAGCTGGCAAGTCTATTGAGTGAGCAACTCCCCAAGTACCTGTCGAAGACACAGAAATAGGCAGGATGGGAAATTAGACTGATGGTGTGAGGGTTACACATGTAGAGTGGCACTGAGCCCACAGAGATCTGGCCTCTGCTGCCTCATCTCTCTGGAGTGGAGAATTTTGTTGGCTCAGGATCTGGAGTAGCTGCAAGAGTGAGAGACGCTGACAAATGCAGCAATTAGACCCACACAGTGAGGGATCCCACATGGAGAGATACTGAGTAATATCACCAAAGTTCAGGATCAAATAATTGTGCAGGAAGAAATGGTTTTGATTCTTGTTGCACTGGGATGCTCAACCTGTGAGCAGGCGAAGTGATAGCCTAGTGGCCTTATTGTGAGGCAATTTATCCAGAAACTCAGCAAATGTTCTCTGGATACAGGTTCAAATTCCGCCATTGCAAATGATTGAATGTGAATCAAATACTTCAAAAAATATATAATTTAAAACCAGTAAGTGAGTATTAAACAATTGCTGATGTTAAGAAAAATCCATCGGGTGCATTGATGTCCTTAGTGAAGTAATCTAAGATGGGACTGGGATATCACAGGTATTACAGAACAACAGCGGAAGGGTACTGGTTGGTGCGGTGGGAAAGGAAGAAGCGGAGGGCTTTGAGTCCTTCGTGATGGGGGATGGAGGTGTACAGGGACTGGATGTCCATAGTGAAAATAAGTCGTTGGGGACTGGGGAAGCGAAAATCCTGGAGGAGGTGGAGGGCGTGGGTGGTGTCCCGAACGTAGGTGGGGAGTTCTTGGACTAAAGGGGACAGGACCGTGTCGAGGTATTGGGAGATGAGTTCGGTGGGGCAGGAGCACGCTGAGACAATGGGTCGGCTGGGGCAGGCAGGTTTGTGGATTTTGGGCAGGAGGTAGAAACGGGCGGTGCGGGGTTGTGGGACTATGAGGTTGGAGGCGGTGGATGGGAGATCCCCTGAGGTGATGAGGTCCTGGATGGTCTGGGAGATGATGGTTTGGTGGTGGGAGGTGGGGTCGTGGTCAAGGGGGCGATAAGAGGAGGCGTCCGCGAGCTGGCGTTTGGCTTCAGCGGTATACAGGTCAGTGCGCCAAACTACCACCGCGCCTCCCTTGTCTGCGGGTTTGATGGTGAGGTTGGGATTGGAGCGGAGGAGTGGAGGGCTGCACGTTCTGAGGGTGAGAGGTTGGAGTGGGTGAGAGGGGTGGACAGGTTGAGTCGGCTAATGTCACGGTGGCAGTTGGCTATAAAGAGGTCGAGGGCGGGTAGGAGGCCAGCACGGGGTGTCCAGGTGGATGGGGTGTGTTGGAGGCGGGAGAAGGGGTCGTCAGAGGGTGGGCGGGAGTCTTGGTTGTGGAAGTAGGCACGGAGGCAAAGGCGGCGGAAGAATTGTTCAATATCTCGCCGCGTGTTGAACTCATTAATCCGAGGGCGTAGGGGAATGAAGGTGAGGCCCCTGCTGAGGACTGATCTTTCATCCTCAGAGAGGGGGAGATCTGGAGGGATGGTGAAAATCCGGCAAGGCTGGGAGCTAGGACCTGGTGTGGGACTGGAGCTGGAGCTGGGGCTGGGGGCGGGGTTAGGGGCGGGGACAGAGATCGAAGTAGGGGCGGAGTTAGACGTGGTGACGTTGCTCGATGTGGGGGCGGGGTCATGCGTCGTGACGGAAATAAGCGTGGGGGCGGGGTTACGTGAAGCGACGAAAGACTGCGTGGGGGCGGGGTTATGTGTGGTGACGAAGGTTTGCGTGGGGGCGGGGTTACGCGTAGTGACGAAAGACGGCGTGGGGGCGGGGAAACCTGAGGATTTGTGCTCCTGCAGGTTAGTGATGTCAGTGGGGGCGGAAGTGGCTGCGCCGACGGCAACCGGAGGGGCGGAAATGGTTGCGGCGACGGAGGAGTGGTGGTCATTCCCGGTGGGTGGCCGCGTCGGCGATCGTGGAAGCGGTTGTGTGTGTGGTGGTCACCGGGGCAGTTGTTGGGGCGGCGATCGCGAGGGCTCCGAGGTCGGTGGGGGCGGAAGTGACGTCACGGTCGGCGGCGGCCTTGGGTGCCGCGGGCGCTGTGGAGGCCACATGTGTAATGGCGTCCGACAGGCCTATAGAAGATTCTGGAATAGTTGAGGAGCCACGAGTGTGGGGGTAAGTACATGAAAGTTTTTGGTACTTACTGTCTTTAATCTCTGATTGGGCTAGGAAGAACTGTTTGTTGAGTTTGTGGATTCTTCTGTAGATGAAGAACAGCAGGGGTCCTTTGCAGGTCTGTGAGAGTGTTGTCCTGAGCTGGGGTAGGGCTGATTGCAGGGAATGTAAGTGGCGACGCATGGCTGCAAGGGTGGAGCGGAGGATCCGGAGGGAGGTCTGTTGCTGGAGGCTTTGGATTTGTTGTAGGTACAGGTTGTCCTGGTTGGATCCAAATTTTGTTGGTTGGAATGTAGTTCGAAGTCCGTGTGGGATCAGTCGGTTCCATAGACAGGTGCTGAGGAAGGAGATGTGGCTGTGGTAACGAGTCTGTTTGAGAACGTGGCTGAAAAGTTTCTGTGCAGAGGAGATGACCTGGGGGGTGCAGTGAGAGAGGGACTCACTGAAATCCACTTCTGAGCTGCTTCAAGTTGAACAGTATCCTTCTTTCAGTGAGGGAATTAAATCTATACACACGGACCTTATGTCTGAAAGTGGGTAGATTGTGCTGCATTTCAGAAGGTACAGAGTATATGCTTCTGCGGACGCATGATTGCAGAAGGTCAATCGTTGAGCAGTTTAAGACAGGAATTAATAGGAACTCTTAAACAAGGATTTTAAGAGTGAAATCTAATGACTTCTAAACTTAAGCAAATGCAAGTTTAGAAAAGACAACTGGAGCTTTCTTACCGTCAAAAGCAGAGCAGGGAGAATGAAGAACAGGAAAATGGCAGAATCATAAAGCAACAACTCAGTTCAGTCTTATGCAGAAGAAGACACAAACAAGTCCAGAAAGAAAAGTCGTCTCAGCGACGCTTTGAAATTTAGGTGTGGTGAGAAAAATTGTATAGGATGAAACTAGTAAATAAATGGTTTTGGAGACATTAATGAGCATACACAAAGTCAGTATGGATTTATGAAATGGGAATCATATTTGAGAAACCGACTGGGAGATAAATTAGGGAGCAACAATGGGCACAATGCATTTGTAATTCCAGAAAGATATTTCAGAAAAGTCTAAACCCTAATGTGCAAAATCAAACCTTAAAGGATTGGGGCTAATATGTGGACATGGCTTCAGAATGGGAAAGCTGACAAGAAACAGCGAGTAGGAATGAAACAATATTCCTTTAGAGTGGTAGGCTCGTGCGAAGTGGCAGGAATCCGTGCTTGGGCCCTAGCCATTCACAATACATGTCAAATATTTGTTTAAGGGAATCAAATGAATTATTTCAAACTTCCTGACACTAAAAAAGTGTCGGATTGTGGGTGGTAAGAATGACGTAAAACTGTATTTGGTGACTCAGACTATTGGAGTTAAACATGTGGCAGAAGAAGAGCAATGTGGACACACGTGACCTATTGTACTTTGGTGCGAAAACGGAAAGGCAGCCTACCATTTTGAAAGGGAGTTGTTGCAAAAATTGATCACTAATGAGACTTCTGCTCCCTTTTATCTTTTATTCTGCACAGACCTCTGACGCCCATGCAGAACTATGACTAGAAAGCCAGGGGTCAACACTATAAATGGTGTTAGCGCGCTGATCAGGGTTCGTAGACGCTGGTGAGTGGTACATTGAAAGAATCTGGGTTTTGTTGTGTACCACTCACTTAAACAATATTTCAAAAGCAGAAAACGATCAGTGACCTAAATGTCGCGTGATGATCATTTCAAAGGGATTGAAGTGCAGGAGTAGGGTTGTCTTACTGGAGCTCTGCAGGGCCTTAGTGAGTCCTCATCTCGATCATTGTATAATATTGTGTGCAGATTTGATCTATTAACTTAATAAGCGACAAACCTGGCAATGAGGGAGGACAGAGAAGGATGACCACATTGAT
The DNA here is from genome assembly GCF_020745735.1 of Hemiscyllium ocellatum. Lineage (NCBI taxonomy): Eukaryota > Metazoa > Chordata > Chondrichthyes > Orectolobiformes > Hemiscylliidae > Hemiscyllium > Hemiscyllium ocellatum. Next base: position 124,982 of record NC_083429.1, on the reverse strand, counting down.
CTCTGGCATGACAGACTTGTGTGAACAGAGTTTGGGTCGATTGGGCCAGTATCCCATGAGGTTTACGAAAATCCCAGTGAAATAGAGAAAAAATCACAGGGCGCAACAGATTGGAAGCAGGGATGATAATTTCCTTGGCTGGGATGCCTAAAACAAGGAGCCATAGTCTTAGATAGGGGGAGGTTACTCTGCATTGGGATGAGAATAAATGTCTGTACTCAGACAATGGTGAACCTGGCGAATTCGCTACCTCATAAGGTTCTGGAAGTGAAGGCACTGAACATAAATAATGGTTCCAAGATAGGAAAGGGATGAGGGGTGTGTGGGAGAGCCAGAGTCTGGAGTGAAGATAGAAGATAAGCCACCATTACATTGAATTGAGGAGCAAAGTCGATGTAACGAAGGGACTAATATATTTCAGATTTTATACGTTTCCATTGGTTAATCACATTAAGTGATATGTACATTGCGTGTGAAAAGTGCATTGAGGAGCTGGTTGAACATGAACTGGAGACAGCAGAGGCTCAATGGCTTAAATTGCTTACACCTTTCCTGACATTTCTGAGCAATCTGTGGGAAAACTTGGTAAATGTTACCACAACCTTTCATATGGCGAGAACAAAAAAACATTTCTACAGCTTAATTGCACCAGGTTTCCTGTTCCCTTTCCCATGACCCGGGGTCGAGTCAGGGTGATCTGCCCAGTTGAGATAACTGACCTCGCAGTATTTCGATCCAATCGAATGTTGTGCTCAATTAAAATGACCATTTAAGAGTTCAACACATGTCTAACTGTTTGGGATCATTTTTAGACTAGATGAGGAAAGCATGGTTGGTTTCTCCCTGAAAGTGTATTGGTTAAAACAATTGTTGCTTTCAGTGGACATTGCTTTCAAGGTAACTACGACTTACACAATATGTTAGATGTGGACAGTTTACTAATTGTTTTGAACTGACTGGAATGTAAAAGATTATGGTGAAACAGGTGAAAAATTGATGAAATTAAGGTCTGACTGAAGGAAATATTTTCTCGTTATTCACTCCAAGATTTAAAAAAGACATAAACAAAACAAGGTTTTCCGGAGACCGGGACGCAGAATACATAAAAAAGGGAGAAAAGTCATGATGGGGTCAGGCTGTGAAGTAATGGAATTGCATATTAAGTCCTCCCGGCTGTAAAGTACCAACACACAAAGTGAGGTGTTACTTGAGCTTGATTTGCGTCATTGAAGCATGAGAGCAGACCTGGACCGAAATATTAACATGAGAGCAAGGTAGTAAATTGAAATGGCAAGACATTAGAAGACGAGGACTATCCTATACACAGACTGGAAGTTTACCTCAAAGCAGTCTCTGTTTGGTCTCACCAATCCAAAGGAAACTGTATTGTGAGCAGTCATGACAGTAGATTGAATTGAAAGTATGCAAGTGAAATGTTGCTTTACCTGGACGTGGTGTTTAAGGTCATGAACAATCAGGACGAAAGAAGTGAATCGACAAGTGCTGCAGCTTCTTCAATTGCAAGAGAAGCTGCAATGGGGCCTTAGGAAAGTGTTCGGGTTGATGGAGGGTCTCACAGGAGGGGCAACAATCTGAGTAAAGTTCTGACAGTGGATAGGAGGGAAGACATGCTTGATGGTGCTATCCTACTGGATGTGGCGGAAGATGATGATTTGATCATGATCTAGTATGGTGAAAAATGGGAACAAGATGATCTCTACCATTGTTCTGGAAAGGTGGAGAAGGGGTGAGGCAAAAGTACAGAAAATGGGTCGTCATGGCTGAAGATTGTGTTCAACAGATTTGGGGACATTTCTTGTTAGATGGGGAAAAGCAAGTCATATCAGAAGCTTCCCACAGCAATGTGGTGTAATCAAACAGAAATAACAGAGATGGAGAAACTGGGAAAATTGAGTCATGCTCATCTGATCACGTTCTCAGCCACATGCAGAACTTGCCCGCAAATGATGGAGAAGAACCGGGTATCTAAATGGCAGATTTTTGTGTTACGTCTAGTTTGAAGTGGAATGTGAAATCAGATGGTCAGTGGATGCAAGCTGTCAGCTATTTAAGCAGTTAATTATTAATGCTTAGATTGTTTTTGTTCAAACAGAAGAACTCAATACGAATGTGAACCAGAAAGGACGTCAAGGATGCCTTTCAATCACAAACTAAAGATTTCTAAATGGCAAGAGTTAGTGTAGGATAGGTTTGAGCTGTTCATTTTAGGAATACCAAGAACATAGGGTAAAGCAAAAAACAGGGAAAAATATTGTGTACGAGAAGTAGTCGGAAATATAAAATCACGCAGCAAGAGCTTTTCTTGTATATGTTTAAAGAAAATGAGTGTGTAACCTTTGGAAGAAACCAATAGAGGATTGTAAATGTGGGTCACCTGGAAGATATGAATGGAGAACTGGTTCCAGTGAAGAGCAGGTAATGTAAACCAGTATTTTGTATTGTTCCTCACAGTATTTCACTGCGTTGTAAGCAAAATGGTAATACGAGGAAAGTTCTTGAACTGTCTCCAACAAAAGAATCGAGGATTTTGAGTAAACAGATAAAACTAAGGGTACACAATTCAGCAGGAAAGAGACAGTACTAAAAGAGGGGTGTACAAGTCAGCATGAAAATGACACACAGTTTCCAAACAAGTGCTTGGAGAGTGACTGGTGGCATTGCTTGATTTTTAAAAAACTCTCTGAATGGTAGGGTTGTTTCAGTGAAACTGGAGAACCCCCAATGTGATGCCTCTCTGCTAGAACGGAACGAGACAGAAATCAGGAACCTACAGGCCCTTTAGTCAAACAATTATTGCTGTGAATTGCTGAAAGTTTAGAACAGCTGAACGCTTAATATTGTGTCCTTCAAGATCATGCAAAATTTTGCTGGAGTTACCTGAGAATATATAAATCAGACTTGACGAAGGTGAACTGGGTGACGGTATATTTGACTTTCTCATCATTTTCTACAATGTACCATAAAATAAAGTAGTTACATAAGACAGGAGCTGACAGTATGACGGCTAATGGAATGTGGATTCATTAACACAGAGAAGGCTGGCAGTCATAATTAATGGGTATTTAAAAGTTTGAAAAGATATTTCTATTGCTGAACCATAAATATTAGTCCTGTAGCATTTGTCATTGACAATCTATACTGGCGGTATGAGTGCACTGTATATCGAATTTGTGGATAATGCAAACATATGTTGGAGGGCATCTTGCAGTAAGGAATGCAAGGAATCTGAATGCAGGCATGGATAACGTCATGCAGTGGGCAAATGACTGTCATGTGTAGATTATTTTATAAACTAAAGTGCGAGGTGATGCACTTTGGCACTAAGAACAAAAAAGACGTCTGTTCCATAATTGAGAGGGCGCCAATAAAAGTGCAGCATAAAAGAGATTGGAATGGTCTTGTGTATGTAATAATGCTAGCATGCTGATGCAGCAAGTAAGTAGTTTGTTCCAGTTGTCTGATTCCTGGGATAAAAGTCATTTAGCAAGAACATCTGAAATGGTTCGGCCTAAATTCCTTGCAGTTGAGGTGAAGGACAGGTCACATTACTGAAACATTCAAGATAGAGAGAGTCTTGAAACGGTAGATGTTGAGCAGGTTTTTCCTGTCCTGTGTGGAATCTTGAACACAGTGTAGATGAAGACAATTTACAACTGAGATGCAAAGAACTGTCTTCTAGCAGAAGGTAGTGAATATTGGGAATTCTCTAATCCAAGGAACTGTGAAGGCTGGATCATTGAAAATATTTAAGACTAAGTGGATGAGTATTTCACATATCAGCAAGTTGAAGGATACAAAGAATTGGCTTGAAAGTGAAGTTGAGCCCTAGAGCAGATCAGTAATGCTCTTATTGAATGACTGCATAAGCTTGAACGGTTGATAAGCCTATTCCTGTTCCTGTTTCTTACATCATTATGTTCTGTCATGAGAAAGTAACATGCTGCTTTCCCCAAAATCTTATTGCACAATGCTGCATTGAGGGAGACCAGAGGCATTGATTGAGCTAAGGGTGGGCAAATCGTGGTTGTATTCACAGTGAACCTGGATGTGCACATTAACAATAATTGGATCGCAATTTGCAGAGGCAGGAAGCCTGGAAAATTCATTTGGGGTGTTCGGGTGAGTGTGTGTTGGGAGTGGGCAGTTGGGGGATGCTGGGAGCGGGTGGGAAGCCTACTGTTTTCAAGAACATTTTTCCATCCACATCATCACAATAATCGATCTACTCCAGTGCTAAACATCTGAAGGGCTGAATGGAGCATCAGAACATAGGACTCAGGAGCACAAGTGGTCTCTTTGTCCCTTGACACTCTCCCACAACGAAATAAGATAGTGACTCATCTATTTGTGGTCCCAGCTGTACTTCTCTATCAATTTTCCATTCACTCTAATGCACCTGACTATCGAAAATTAAACAACGTCAGCCTCGATATAATTGAAAGATCCAGCCATCACAAACTTCTGGGAAAGGAAATGTCCACTTTCGTGAATTCTCACCTGGTAAATTTCTCCTTGTCTCTGATCTGACCAAAGTTGGAGGGATCACTGCATTCTTTTCAAGTCTCACTCCTCATCTGGTCAGACAAATTTTACATGAAACTAATTTGGTGAGATGGCCAATAATACAGGTCTCAGACTGTGTCGATTTCAGTGATAAGATGAATTCAGGTAGATTTCTTTCATCTGCCGTGCCTGAATCATTTATTATCAAAGCAAGCTTTCTCTAACAAAGGGGAAAGCGTAATGGTAACACATTTGAACTATACAATACTCATCGCAATCCATCTTATTCTCTCTCCTCAAGATCTAGTATAACCAAATAAGACCATCTCTTATTCAAAAAGTAACCCGTTAACTCTCTTCAATATAAGTCATACATTCCGGGAAAAAGAGAAATGAGACACCTCTGAACTCAAGTGATTGTATTCTATCTCAGGTAAGGAGTTAGTACACTGTGTCAAAGTCCTCCAGATGCTTTATCAATCAGACTGAGTACTTTTGCAGCAACACGCCCGGCCAAGAAAATTAATTTAAAGTACAATGAGCAGGAACATTTTATGTATTTTCTTCGTTTGAAATCTATTCTCTATCTATTACAGAGATGAGGAGATATTTTTTCCCTTCTGTGAGGGTGCTGTGGGCAAGTCATAGGTGGATGAAGGTGAGGAAGAAGGTGATAGGTCAGAGAGGGGAGTGATGGACGGATCTGGAGTGCGATGCTGAGTTGGAGCCTTGGAATTGGGATAATGTGGGGAATATGAAATGAGGAAGCAACAGCCCATCTCCTCCACTTCATGCTCCACCACACTGGAACCTCAATCCTGCCAATGCAACAAGGACAGAACCACACATCCTGGTGCTCACCTTCCACATCACCAACCTCCGCCTAAAACACATCATTCTCTGATACTTCCGCCACCTCCAAACAGACCTCACCACCAAACATAGAATTCACCCCAACGCCTATCAGCATTCCGAAAAGATCTTTCAATTCGCGACTCCCTTGGCAGGTCCACACCTCCCACGAGCCCACACCCCAGTCCTGGTGCCTTTCCCTGTCACCGCAGGTTGTGAAAAACCTGCGCCTACACCACTCTATTCACATCCATGCAAAGTCCAGCCTTCCACATCTGTCAGAAATTTGCTTCTACTTCCACCAAGGTCATCTTCCTGCATCTGTTGCACACCGTGAGGTCACCTCTACATAAGGGAGACAGGACTCATTCTTGTGGATTGTTTCAGAGAACATCTCTAGAACACAATCCAGCTCGCACCAACCCTACCAATCCTTCGCTGAACACTTCAACTCCCATTCCATCAAGGACATGCAATTCCTGGGCCTTCTCCACCACCAAAACGTTATCACCCGACAACTGGAGGAAGAACTCCTCATTTTCCACCTTGGGAACCTGCAGCTACATGAGATAATTTTTTATTACAACTGCTTCCTCATTTCCCCTTCCCCACAATATCCTAGTCCCAACCCGGCACCCGCCCATTATTACCGCTCTGACCTGTCACCTTCTTCATTACTTGCATTCACCTATCGCTTTCCCAGCCACATTCCCCCCAACTCCATCCCCTCCCATTTATCTCACAGGACCGACCGACAAGCCTCATTCCTGATGAAGGGCTTATGCTCAAAGCGTCGATTCTCCAACTTCGCAGATGCTGTCGAACCTGCTGTGATTTTCCAGCACCACACTCTCGACACAGATAGATTCATGAAGTAGAACGGAGTCAAGAGTTATTGCGGAGAGAGCAGGGATGTACAGTGTGGGGAACAATGCTGACAGTAGTAAAAAATGAAACTTCATATAACCAGAACATTTATGAATATAACGGAAAAAGAAATGATAATATAGAGAGACTTTATAAATGATGATAGTGATATAATACAGTCTCTGTACTCCCAGAGGACATTTAGACTGATCTCTCATTCGAGGGAGACCACCCATGCTCGTGTAACCTGATGGTCACCACACCTGGAGTGAGGCTGCAAGGATGAGAAAGTGGAGCTTCATGGTAACGTTTGTCTATGGGGGGAATTGAGCGTACGCCTCTGGCCATCCTCTCCATCAGAAATTGGCTGTCCAGCCAAGTGAGTGGAAGACTATGAAATAAGTATAGACAGAATATTCAAAGACAAAGGACAATAGAAACATTGATAATAAGGAAGCCAGCATTCAAGTTCATGGCTGACGACAAAAAAAAATCTCTGCGAAAAATTGTCTTTCTTAATTTGACAAGCGTTTTGATGGTGTCGTTGGATAAATCTGATAAGGTGAGACCGGTGGAATAACTGAAATTTCTGATTGTGATTGATTATTGATAACCATAAAATAAGTGTAATTGTCATTAAACAAAACAGAAGATGGTAGAAAAGCTTAGCAGGTCTGGCAATAGGAAGTGAGGATGCACAGTACAGGTAGCTATGGGATTCGATGGGTTTTCAGTGAATATCCGTGTCCGGTCCATCACCAGAAATGGAAACAGAAACGTCGAGGAAGGAAAAGGAGGAGTTGGAGATAGCCCATGTGAAGGTGGGAGTGGGGTGCATATGGAAGTGAGATCGAATATTTTCTTTTCCAATTCTGGACGAGAGAGGGAAGTAGCACCGATGATATCATCGATATTTCCGAGATAGAGTTGTGGCTCGGGCATGAATAGGAGTGGAACAAGAATTATTCCACATACCCCACGAAGGGTCAGGCATAATCGCGCCCATGCAGATACTCATGGTCACTCCTCTCATAAAAAAGCAAAAGAGGAGTTAAAATGTGAAATTGTTAAAGTCGAGAACAAGCTCAGCCAAGTGGGAGAGAGTGGTTTTGGGTGTGGACAGTTAAGGCATTGCTCCGGGAGGAAGCAGGGCACGCTGAGACCAGCTTGGAGAGGGAGAGAAGTGAAGAGGGATATTATGCCTGTGGTAAAGAGAAGGCTGCTGGAGCCTGAAAACTGGAAATTTTGAAACTGGCACAAAGCAGCAGCAGATTCATGGATAGTTCATATAATCTGCCAACGTATTTTTCCTATTCCTAGCTACTAACAGTCCCCATTGACAGATATTTACCCTCCCACTCAGATCATTATCTCCTCCTCTGTCTGCCCAACCGCTCTTCTCTTCCCTTGCGCTCTATCCTCACCTATCGTTTACTTCTTAGCCTTCCCGCTACGTCCTTACTTCTGTACATATACCGACATTTTCCTAGTTACGATCAGATCTAAAGAAACATGTCAACTCTGATTTCTCTGCACAGATTCCGGCAGACCTGTTGAGATTTTTCAGCAACTTCCATTCTTTTTCTGTATTTACTGCATTCTTTTAGTTTACATTTTTGATTTTCCTGTGTAAAATGTGCTTTTGATGACATAAAAAAAATGAGGCTGATGCACTTTTTTGTATGGAGAGTCTGTCATCCTGGGAAACGATTCCAGAACACATATTTGAATAAACTTGATGTAAAAGCAATCCGAGAGTCAGCTGCTCAGTGAGAGCAAAACAGGGTGTTGAAAGATTGAAGCTTTCTGTGACATGGAGATCAGGGCAGAGTCAGATTAGCTACGAACCTATTGAATAATGGAGCAGGTTTGAAGAGCTCACTGGCTTCCTGGTTGATTTTAATTGCGTTTGATCTGAACAAAAAAAAACACAACTGTGCTACTTCCCCTTTAGTGTTACAAATTCCGGGACTGACATTTTCCTGAAACTGAGAATTGTTTGGAACAGTATCTGGAACATTCTATTAACAACATCATTCATAAAATTCTAGAAGTGAATTTTTCCATAACATTGTCCGACCGTGTGTCGGTTTTCCATAGGTGATAGAGATGGAGAGAGTGTAGAAGGTGTTGCATGTAACAGTGAGAATGGTGGAGCATCAGACATTTTCGAAGGTAGGTGCTACAACAGATATGCATCGATTCTGAAGAAGCACAGAGAATACGGTGACACTTAAGCTGGCAGAGTGTGTAAGGTTATTGAGGCTTATCATGTTTCACTGGACATTTCTTCAGACCGCAGATTCTGCACTGAGTTGGATGGTGAGCAAAGACCATGATATTTGGGTCTGGTGGTGGGCCGTCATCTGAATAGGAAATGGTCCACTCTGCAGCAGCGCAAACACCAGGACCTCCAGGACCATGTCCACAATTTGTGGAAAAATTGCTCCTCATCTGCCGTGCTCGCTGAAAACCATGCAGGGCGACTTAGAACAGAGAATCTCAACCTTGTGCCCAATGACCACTTACAGATAGCATGAGTGCCAATGGCCATGGAATAGGCAGGGATTCGGGCAGCCGTGAGTAACTCTAGTCATGATCGGAGAATTAGGCTGGCATTGCATGGGAGGGAAGCTATGCCATGTGGTAGATCTGTAACAAGATGAGTTTGATAAAGTAGCAGTATGAAATGAAATTGGCCTCGTGCAGATGATTCCTCTCTCAAACTCAGTCAAAACGACACGAGCAAAAAATATTGTTAGATTCATCCTAATGACTCTGCTGACCCCACTTCTTGTTACAAAGCAGCAGAAAAAATACTTATCTAACCCTCTCCAATTTCCAAACTCGCATGAAAGTCCTGTTCACGCATCATTCATGGAAATACTGGCTCGTGTTGCAAGATGATCTTGAAAAGACTTCATTTCAGCATTTTGAAACCTTCTAACACATCCTTACGAAGTATTGTCTCTCAGTGTCCCCTTGTCTGTCTATTTCCCCAAACCTTCCCAATTGTTAGTTTCTAAACTGATTGCTTCAACATCTCTCTCTGGAAGTGATTTTGACATCCATTGTACCTCTTGCCATGGCACACTCGAGGTATTGAGCTGAGAATGGATGGGAGTTGCATACTCTGTCCTTTCTAGCATGGGCTGTAATTGTCCCCACGCTGGCCAACTATCTAAAGCAGTGCAACCGCGCAATGCGTTGGGACTACCTAGCTCTCTATGTTGAGTAGATAACTGCTTCAGGTTTATAGATCAATTCATTGGTGTTCATGGTGCAGCTCCCTGTGCTGCACAGGTATCGATTTTAGGTTTATAGGTCCATGTACTGGAGTGGTCTGCACAGTGATGATCTCTGAGAAAATTGCTGTCTTGCATTGACCATTTCATTAGACTGATCAGCACAGTGCTCTGTGATGAAAATATATCTCACCTGGATCCATGATGTTGGGGCTGGTTTCGTGAGTTGGATTGAGCATATGATGTAACTATTTCAGGTGATCTGGCTGAACTGCCCAAACTCTCATTCCACTAATGTTGGGAATACGGCCATGCACAATATTTCATGTTAGTGAACCTTTTCATATTAGCCAGCTTTTCCATTGTCTGCGGGTCTCCACGCGGAAAGAAAGGATGGCTTCTTTGATGAAGATCATACACTTGCTACAAGGCTGCAAACATCTCCCCCTCCCCACTCCTCACCATCAATGAAACACGTTCAGCATCCCACGTGTACTGAGAGCAATGGTGCCAGTGGAAACATCAGGGAACAGACCATAAGGGAAATGAAACAACACTTCTGATGTCACTGTCAATCATTGTGAACTCTCCAGAACACATTTTCCAACTAAGTGGTATAGTCTCCCTCCATTTCAGTCACACATTGCCTTCTATTCTTTCCCAAACAAAAATCACAGTTGCCTTTGTTGACTTCCAATTGTCGAATTGTTTTCCATTGCTTATCCATTAACAGATTCTTTGTCCATTCTTGATAAATTCATTTCCTGAAAATTATCCATACATTTATTTAGAATACATTTGTTTCATTTATTAAACCTGTTCATACAGGTAGCAAATAGTCGAGGACTAGCATTGGTCACTGTGTGATTTCTGTAGGGCGCAAATGTTAAACTGATAAAGAGTAATTTATCCCAAACTTATCCCTGCTTCTGGATTGTTAATCAGACTTCAACATACTCCCGTGTAGCATCTTTGAAACGCTGAATGCTCCCTTCCATTTCCTGCAGAACATGCATGAGCAATGAAAAGAACTGTTCCAGTTGCTGAACAACAGTCTCGAATGGCTAAACCGCCTGATTATGCTCCTGTTTTAAAATATTGATGGGCTGATTAGAAAACAACGAGACTATTTCCTAAGGCGGAGTGAAATTATAACTGGGAGGCATATCCTCAAAGAAATGGAACAGATTTAGGACTGAGTTGAGGAGGAACGATTTCATCCAAAGAGTTGTGAATATGGGGAATTTCCTGTCGAGTGGAGAAGTTGGGGCTAATTTGTTGAATGTTTTTGAGGCAAAGATAGGTAAATATTTGAACAGCAAAGGAATTAAGCGTGATATGAACATGTGGATAAGTGGAGCAGTGTGCAAGAAAAGATCAGCCATGATCCTGTTGAACAGCAGAGCAGTCTTGACGAACCACTTGGTCTACTCCTGGTCTTTCTTCTTATGTGCTTACGGACTAACTTAATCTTACTGCATTTGTATGCAAAGTGCCAGATGACTCGAGTTTCAGGAGAGATTTCCACTGGGAGGCTGCATCATTGATGAATTTTTAATAATGTTTGAGCTTTTGCTTTGACACTGACGTTGAATTAGAGCCACTGCTTACTGAATGCTATCCCCACAGCAACTCGTTATTCACTGGAGATTCTGGAATTAAAGACTGTTCCGGGCACCAATGCAAACGTTCAGTACCGATGGTGCCCTGCAATAAACTTAGCCAGTTTAGATGTACCCTGCACAGTTCCCTGATATTAAGCCGACACGTGGCACTCTAGGACAAATTTCTTCTGTCCACAAAATAAATTTGTAAATATAGTCATGTAACTCCTCCTTCATGGGAAGGTTCACAAGCAAATCTTCCTTCTCCCCCAATGTAGGCTATGCTACAAGGCCATGCCAGCCAGCTCAGAGGTTTCCACCCAGATCAGAGCAGTCTCAGCCACCTGGAGAATTGCAAAACATTGTACAGAGATTGTTGTCCTTCTACACTTCGGCAGTATAAGGGGAGATCAAGTAAGAATCGCATGGGGTCAGAGTGTTCTAGCTAGATGGATAGACAACTGGTTAGGTAACAGGAGATAGAAGGTAGTACTGGACGGGAGCTCCTCAAAACGGACACCTGTGATAAGTGGTGGCTCACCGGGATCTGTGCTGGGAACACAGCTGTTTGTGATATACCCACAATGACGTGGAGGAATGTGTAGGTTGCCTCATTAGCAAAACTTCAGATGACACGAAGGCTGGTGCAGTAGCAAATAATGAAGAGGACTGTTATAAATACAGCAGAATATGGATGGATTGGAGAGCTGGACAGAGAAGTGACAGATGGAATTTAATCCGGAAAAAAGTGATGCGGTGCAATTGGGAAGATGTAATTTGAGAGCGAACTACATAGTAAATAGAAACGTTCAAGGGAAAGTTGAAGTACAGAGAAATCTGAGTGTTTCGGTCCATTGTTCCCTGAAGGCAACAACGCAGGACAATGTACTGGTCAAGAAGGCATACAGCATGCTCTCCTTCATCGAACTGGCTATTGAGTACAAGTATTAGCAGGTCATGCTACAGTTGTAGAAGAATTTGGTTTGGCCACATTTGAAATAATGCATACAGTTTTAGTTGCCACATTACCAAATGAATGTGGATGCTTTGGAGAGGGAGCAGAGGAGGTTTACCGGGATGTTGCCTGGTTTGAAGGCTGCCAGCTTTGAGTAAAGGTTGAGTATATTAGCATTATTATTATTGGAAATGAAGAGATTAGTGTGGTCCTGATTGAGTCCTATAGAATCATCGTGGTCACGTCGCATAGCGAAAGTGGAGGACCCGGTTACTACGGGTCACGAGTTCAAAGTGAGAGAGGACACTTTTTTGCATATATACATGGAACGTTCTTCACACAGAGGGTGGTGGGTGCCTGGAATGCGCTGCCAGTGGTTGCAGTAGTGGCGGGAATGATCAAGTCTTTTAAGATGTACCTGAACAGACACACGAATGGTTAGGGAGCAAAGGGATACAAATCCGTAGAAATCAAGCAGCAATTTTAGATGGAGAATATGAATCGACGCAGGCTTGGAGGCTGAAGAGCCTGTTCCTGTGCTGTAATGTTCTTTGTCCTTTGCTTTCTTTTTGTTTGAGAATCTAGCCATTCCTCTCGTGAAGGACGAAGAAGAGGCAGCGAGATTACCCAAACTTCCACGTAGGCCTCACAAAATATCGCGACTCAATTGCCATTAAACTCTCCATAAGCGTTGTCACTCAGATTACACAGAAACAGTTTGTCTGCAATTTAGAAACAGCAAGAAGAATTAAATACTGATGGGAGTTTTATGTCGAAGTCAAAACTGCAGTTACAGCTGAAGGCCCTGTCCATCAGAAGTCGTGGGTGGGGGAAGAATTATCGGGTGAGGGAAAAGAAAGGCATTATAGTGGTACCCCACTGTAATTGGACATCATCTCAAATGATGTGACGGATTTTTCAAAATGCAGGAATACATTTACCCTTGGCTTTGGGTTACACAGTGACACAGTGGTTAGCCCTGCTGCGTTACACAATCAGGGACACTGTCTCAATTGCAGCCTAGGGCGATTATCTGCGTGGATTTGCACACACTCTCTATGTCTCTGTGAGTTTCCTCAGGGTGCTGTGGTTTCGTCCCACAATCCAGGTTCGGTATGTTGGCCATGGTAAATGCCTTGCAGTGTCCAGTAATGCCTAGACTAGGTGGTTTAAGTATGGAAAATGTAGGGTTACAGGATCGTATGGGGGTATCTAGTGGGATGTTTTTCAAGGCGTCACTTAGACTCGATGGGTTGAATGGCCTTTTTCACACTGAAGATATTACGATCTTTGTGTTTGGCAACTCTCACCCTGGTACTACAATTAATTCTGTTAATTCTACTCTCATCTGGCTTACTGAAGTGCAGTACTTCACAATTAACTAATCGGCCACTCATTGAGCTATATGATCAATGTCCTGTTCAACACTGAAATAATCTTCTTCACTCCCGACTGCCCACCAACTTTGGTGTTATCTGCAATCTTACTAACTACTTCTCCTACATTAAAATACATGTTATTTGTTAAGTTACTGGAGCCACTGGACACTGTACCGATCCTTGCAGCACAGTAAACTTCACCTGCCACCACTCAGAAAGATAAGTCCACCATCACCCTCTGTATTCTGCCTTTCAGCAATTTTTGCATCTGAAAGACTAGGTATCCCTGGATTCGAATAATCTTAACTTACTAAACAGTTTAAAATGTGGATCTTCGTTGAATACATTACTGAAGCCAATATAGACAACATCAAATGTTGTGTCTTCATCAATCTTCTTTAAAAAAAGTCATACAAGTTAGTGACACGTAGTTTCACGTGTGCACAGCCATGATAACTATCCCTAATCAGTCTAAGCCTTTGTAATACATGGAATCATGCCCCTCAGAATCTCCTGCAGTATTTTAGCTGCAACCACTCATTTGTTTATTGCTTTTCCACACCACTTTGTTAAATAATAGCACTCATTCGGTACTCTCCAATCTTCCATCACGTTACTTATGACTATCCATGATACGAAGTTCTCAGCAAGGATCTCAACAATGACTTCTAAAGATTTCCACAAAAGTCTACCATACAACTGATCAGGTTCCAGAGAATTATCCACGTGTATGCATTTTAAGATTTCAGCATCTCCTCCTTTGCAATGTGTACAGTTCCCAAGATGATCTGATTTTTTTTATCCTTCTCCACAATTCATAATTATGCAAAGTATTTATTTCATACATTATCTTTCTCCTGTGGTCCCATCCATTGGTGACTATGCTGATGTTTCAATGGCCTTGTTCTCTTCTTAGTTACACTTTTGTTCTTAATGCAGTTGCAGAATCCCTTCAGAATCCAGTTTTCCTCATTTACCAATGCTATGTCATGCCCTACTTTGCAATCCTGAATATCCTCTTCAGTATACTCTTACTACCCTTGTACTGTTTTAGGGACTCATTCGATCCCTGCTGCCTGCACTTGTTTTCTTTTTTTTTAATTTCCTTCTTTTCATTGATCAGAACCTCAATTTCCCTTGTCATCCAACTACCAGACTTGCATTTCATACTGTCAGAAACATATCACCTATGGTGATCCATAATTTTATTTTTGAATGTTTCCCAATTTCCAAGTATCCTGTTACTTGGGGATATATTCTAGAACATAGAACATAGAAAAATACAGCGCAGTACAGGACATTCGGACCTCGATGTTGCGCCGATCCAAGTCCACCTAACCTACACTAGCCCACTTTCCTCCATATTCTCCCAATAAGCTTTCCAAAGTGTTTGATGCACGTTTTGAAAATTGGCTGGCTAGATTCAGAACTTTAAACCAGAGTATCCTTTTGCATAACTATTTTAAATCCGGTAGTTGCAACGTAACGAGCTCGAGAGGCTGAATGATCCTCTCACGTTCATATATAACAGACTGGAGTAGCTGAACGGCGTCCGTCTGCGCATGTGTAACACATTCCCGAGGCGGTATATACTCCTCCTGTTTCCTGTGAAGACTCGAGAGGCTGAACCAATAATCCATGTTCCTGTATAACAGACGAGAGAAGCTGAATATTCTCTGCCTGTTCCTGTGTGAGAGGGTCGAGTGGCTGAGTGGGCACTTTCTCTACTTCTGTAGTCGACTCTAGAAGCTGATTGGTCTTCTGCTGTTCCTCCGTAAGAGACTGGAGCAGCTGAATTGCCTCCGCAAGAGGTTGAATGGTCTCGGCGTGTTCTCATATAGCAGGCTTGAAAGGATGATTGGGCTCACCCTGTCCTCTGTAACAGGCTCAAAATATTAACTGAGCGGCCATTAAACTGATGGAGGTCCCTCTATTCTCAGTTATACAAATAGAAATATCTTAATCCAAGTGTCCTTTCAGTGATACCACCTATTGTTGCAGTAATCCTTCTCTGTGTTTTAAATGATTCTCCTTGCAAGATTCTTCGTGTCAACATACCAATTTTCTAACTCTCAAGTGGTTATTTTTTTCGAGCGGGCTAAATGGACTCCTTCTATCTCTCTACAGTAGGCACATGGAAACTCAAATTGTTTC
This sequence comes from Hemiscyllium ocellatum, assembly GCF_020745735.1. Classification (NCBI taxonomy): domain Eukaryota; kingdom Metazoa; phylum Chordata; class Chondrichthyes; order Orectolobiformes; family Hemiscylliidae; genus Hemiscyllium; species Hemiscyllium ocellatum. The sequence goes on along the minus strand of NC_083429.1, from coordinate 109,402 downwards.
CTGGGTTTCTAAACAGCCACATCAATGGTCCAAATGATGTTGCAAGATTATGAAAGAAGCGATAAAGGGCACTTAGCGATAGCAGCAGCAATATTCAAAGTCAGTGATCACTAAATGTTGTCATACTGAGTTCTGCTCTCTAGAAATTACCTGAAAAGTTATTATCTGCAGCTGGTCAGTAAACATATTTCTGTCTCCTACTATAAACTGTATAGAACATATATGCAATCCTGCTGTGTTCTGACTTTACTCCTATATGCAAAGAAAAAGAATAAAAAATATTGGCAGTTTTATGGCCCATTTCTCACGAACCCTCATACATTCTATCCATACCAAGTCATAATTCCTCTTCTTGTGATACAAAGAGTGTGATAAGGAAGGCGTGAATTGAACCTGTTTTATCGGCAACTGTGATTAATGTCAGTCTCCATGGATTCTAAATATCACACTGGAGTATTTCCAGGTTTTCATGATAAATGCTCTCTGAACAATTTGTTACCCCATAGGTTGAGCAGAAACAGCACCCCGTAGCACTAACGGGTATCAAGAGCTGCAGAAAAGGGGGAGAAGAGATCAGTATCTGTGAACATTAGAGTGGAATGTAACAACAATAGAGCAGAATCTGAGAATAATTGACTGAAGTATTCCAACTCTGGAGAGGAGTTTATCCTGGAATGCTTGGTACCTTTCTGCACATTATCAGATGTCATTAATCACTGTGGATGGAGTATGCTCTTTTGATGATTCAATGATTTTATTAGTCTACCCTGGCTACCATTGGTGTCCATGCAAAATCTCACTGTTCAGTTATTATACCCATAAACCCTATTTAACCGTACTACGATTATCTTCATTTACTCTACACTCCTTGCCACTGTTATTGTCCTCGCTGAGAGTCTGAATTCAGATATTCACTCTTCAAATCACGATTAACTACATCAGTGAACTTGTTCGTTCAATTTCTCCCTCCAGCTTCTGGCAATCACTCTCATGGGTATCTCTGAACAACTACTCAGTTTCAGGTGTGAACCAGGATTCATTGTATCACTGCACTTATTAATTAAATATTGGGAGCATGGAGGTCACCTTCTTTTGTTATTGTTACAAATCCATTTTTCCTCTCACCCCATGCCATCCTTGATCAATATCTGAGGATTAAACAGATGAAATACAACTATATTGATCTCTGTGATCATGAGCTGATCCCTGAAACCGTAACCCATCCATTCCTAATTTTAACTACTAACACCTCCAGAGTATACTTCATTGACTCACCCCAACTCTTACTTCAAACTTGACCGATGAAATACATCTGCTTAACGCCAAGAATCTACTGCTAACACTCCCAGCGACAAACCTGCGTAAGCAAATATACTTCACGGCTAATATCCATATTAAAATCCTACTCATCCATCATTCCTGTGTGCACTGATTATTATTGGGTCTGACAATGCTTTTATTACAACATTCTGAAACGCATCATCGCAAGTATCCAAAAAACGTCCTTCCGCCTCTCTCTCTAAAATGTTACCAGTTGTTCAAATTTAAACTGATTTCCTCCGTGCGTGTTCTCTCTGAAGCACAATTGTCAAACGTAGCCAGCCCTACCCTCCACTACACACACACACACACACACACACACACACACACACACACACACACACACACACACACACACACACACACACACACACCATTTGTCTTGTTCTGGTGCTATGCTGACATAGAACCATCAATTCATGTCAGCCCAATTTAGTGTCACGTACACCACCAGAGACTGCAAATTTGCCCATGTTCGGCAGTTATTTAGTGCAAGTATAATGGCAATATTGAAGGGCTGAAAAAGAAGAATGAGAATCAGTTGGCTATTCATCCCCTCAAGAATGCTACACCAGTTAATACAATCATGCCTGATTTCAACTCAGAGCTTAAAAACGTGTTGCCGGAAAAAGCACAGAATGTCAGGCAGCAACAAAGGAGAAGGAGAATCGACGTTTCAGGCAAAAGCCCTTCTCCTGGGATGAGGAGGGTGTGCCAAGCAGGCTAAGGTAAAATGTCGGGAGGAGGACTTCGTGGAGGGGCGTTGAGAATACGATAGGTGGAAGGAGGTTAAGGTGAGGGTAAGAGGCCGAGAGGGGGTGGGGGCAGAGCAGTCGAGAATAAGATTGCAGGTCAAGAAGGCGGTGCTGAGTCTGATGGTTGGGTCTAAGAAAAGGTGGGGTGAGGGGAAATGAGAAAGCTGGAGAAATCTGCATTCATCCCTTGTGGTTGGAGGGTTCCTAGGTGGAAGATGAGGAGCTCTTCCTCCAGGTGTCGTGTTGCTATGGTTTGGCGATGGAGGAGTCCAAGGACCTGCCTGATCTTGGCGGAGTGGGAGGGGGAGGTAACGTGTTCAGCCACGGGGCGGTTGGGTTGGTTGGTGCCGGGTGTCCCAGAGACGTTGTCTGAAATGTGCCAAAAGTAGGCGACCTGTATCCCCAATGTATAGGAGGCTACATCAGGTGCAGCGGATGCAGTAAATGATGTGTGTGGAGGTGCAGGTGAATTTCTGATGGACGTCGAAGGATCCCATGGGGCCTTGGAGGGAAGTAAGGGGGAGGTGTGGGCGCAAGTTTTGCATTCCCTGAGGTTGCAGGATAAGGTGCCGAGAGTGGAGGTTTGGTTGGTGGGGGGAGTGGATCTGATGAGGGAGTCGCGGTGGAAGTGGTCTTTCCGGAACATGATAGGGGAGGGGAAAGGAATATATCCTGGTTGGTGTGGTCTATTTGGTTACTTCCACTTTCCTGTAAGCTCTCCATAGCCCTGTACTTACTCAATGTCGCAACATCCACTGCACTCTGGTTAGGCAATTACACAGACTCCCAAATCATTAAGAAAAGTAAGTTCTCACTCCTGTTTTAAGTCTGATTTGCCTTATCGTAAAACTATGATCTATTGTTCTAGATTTCCCCACATGTGGAGATATCAACATCACATCTACATTGTCAACGTTGTTAGTCACCTTTAGCATCACCTTTACATTACTCAGATCTCCTCCTATTCTCCTAATTGCAGAGAATATAGCCTGAACTGCCCAGTCTCTTCATAAGCCAAACTCCTCATCTCTGGATTCAATTTAATGAGGCTCTTCTGATCTGCCTCCAATACAACTACATCCTTCCTCTAACCAGGTGAACAGAACTGTACACAGCATTCCAGTTACAGCCCCAGTAATGCTTTTTATTGTTGAATCCTAATGTTATTCTTTTAGAAATAAGTGCTGAAAATGCATTTTCCTACTTTAAGACTTGCTGTATCTGCATGCCAATTTTTTGCGAGTTTCAGGAGGACAACCAATTTCATCTGCCCATTAATGCTTGAAGTTTCTCTCCGTTTTGATGATAAGTTGCTTTTCTCTTCCACTGACAAAAGTAGGCAACCTCATAGTCAGCCACTTTGAATTTCATTTACCGTTAGTTCATTCATCCAACCTATTCATATTCATTGGTAATTTGTTACATCTTCATTGTAATGTGAGTTCCCAATACCTTTGAAATTTTTCCTTCAGCATTTTTTATTCGCAAGTAAAATTATAGATTGTAAATAGTTGGGGTCCAGGGATGAAACTCTGTGTCAGGCTAAACCTTGCCAGCCAGGAAATGACCCATCTATTTCGTGTTTGTCCATTTTGCTGCGTCACGAATTCTCTCTCCAAGCTACTAAATTTCTCCTAACCCCACGTGCTATTATTTCATAGATCAGTCTTTTGTCTGATGCCTTATGCATTGCGTTCGGAGATATTATATGCGTAGGTTCCCTGTAACCCAGCTCCTTAGTCAGGGAATCAGAGAGATGTACAGCATGGAAACACACCATTCAGTCTACGCTGTGCATGCCGACCAGATATCCCAACCCAATCTAATCCCACCTGCCAGCACCCAGCCCATATCACTTCAAACCCTTCCTATTCATATACCCTTTCAAATGCCTCTTAAATGTTGCAATTGTACCAGCATCCACCACATCCTCTGGCAGCTCATTCCATAAACCTCTGCATGAAAAAGTGGCCGCTTAGGTCTCTTTTATATCTTTCCCCTCTCACCCTAAGCCTACGCCCTCTAGTTCTGGACTCTGCAACCCGAGGGAAAAGAGTTTGTCAATTTATCTTATGCATGCCCCTCAAAGTTTTTGAAACGTCTATCAGGTCACTCCTCAGCCTCTGACGTTCCAGGGAAAACAGCGTCAGCATGTTCAGCCTCTCTCTGTAGCTCAAATCCACCAATCCTGGCAACATTCTTGTAAATCACTTCTGAACCCTTTCAAGTTTTGCAACATCTTTCCAACAGGAATGAGACCAGAATCAAACTAAATATTCCAACACTTGCCTAACCAATGTCCGATACAGCTGTAACATGACCTCCCAACTCCTGTACTCAATACTCAGACCAATAAAAGAAAGCATACCAAACACCTTCTTCACTATCCTATCTGCCTGCGACTCCAGCTTCAAGGAGCTAGGAATCTGCACTCCAAGGTTTATTTGTTCATCAACACTCGCTAGGACCTTACCATTAAGTGTATATGTGCCACTAAATTTGCTTTCCCCAAATGCAGCACCTCAAATTTATCACATTTATCTGAATTAATCTTCTCAGGCCATTGGCCAATCTGGTCCAGATCCTGTTGTAATCTGAGGTAACCCTCCTCGCTGTCCACTACACACCTCCAATTTTGGTGCCATCTGTAAACTTACTAACTCTATCTCTTATGCTCGCATTCAAGCCATTTGTGTAAATAACACAAAGTAGAGGACTCAGCACCGCACCTTGTGGCACTCCACTGGTCACAGGCCTCCAGTCTGAAAAACAACCCTGCACCACCACCCTGTGTCTTCTACCTTTGAGCCAGTTCACTATCCAAATGTCTAGATCTCCCTGTATTCCATGAGATCTACCCTTGCTGATCAGTCTCCCATGGGGAACGTTGTCAAGCGCCTTACTGAAGTCCATACAGATCACATCTACGACTCGACCCTCATCAATCTTCTCTGTTACTTCTTCAGAAAACTCAATCAAGTTGTGAGACATGATTTCCTTTCTAATTCCTCTGATATGAACTCAAGCCTTTACAAGATATGCTCCGACTGCTGTGTGAGAAGCTTCAGTGATTGAATGTCTTCATTTTGTTCCTGTTTTTCACATTCAATGGGCTGAATGTCCTGCTGGTGTTTCTACATTACCGTCTCAACGTCCTGGATATCCTGCTCCTGTTCCTGAGTAAGACAATCCAAGTCTGTTAGTCCTCCTCCTGTTGATCCGTAATGATTTTGAAGGTTTGTGGCATATTCCTGTTGCTTTGTAACAACTTGAGGGGGTGAAGTGTTTCTTCATGTCCGTCCTGAACAGGCTTGAGATACTAAACAGCTTCCTCCTGCCTCTCTGAAATGGAATTGAAGAGTGATTGATATTCTTCAGTTCCCACATAACAGAAATGTAGTTGAGTTACCTCCTCATATCCAATAAACAGTTTGAAGCAATTTTGTATCCTTCTGTATTTTTAGTGCAGTAGACTCGATGGGATGAGTAGTCTTTTTATTCATTGTACAAAGATCTCTGGGAGCTGTCTAGTGTCCAAGACGACTCTGTCTGCGGGAAGGAGAACTCGCTGCAACTTCTCATAGATAGAATAGTTCAGTTGCAGAAGAAGTTGGACATATTGAGGCGCATAAAAAAGTGTTACAGACATAGTTACGGGGAGTTAGTCACACCACAGTTTCAGTCACATAGATTGGCGGCTGCCAGGAGAATCAGAATGGTAGTGCAGGAATCTACTGTGGCTACTCCCCTCTCCAACAGGTATATTGTTTGGGGTACTGGAGGACACAAACAGTCATTTTTATGGACACGTTGGAGAATCTAGGATGGTGTGTTCCTTCCCCGGTCCCAGAGTCAAAGACTCTGAACTGTTGTACAAAACGCTTAACGGAGAAGATGAACAGATAGCCGTCATTCTGCATATTGGTAACAACGATACAGGCAGAAAGAGTGTTCAGTTACTGCAGAGTGTGGAGTGGGAAATAAGGAAGAGTATGAAAAGCAGGACCTCGAGGACATCCAACTCTAGCTTGCTACCATTGCCACATGCAAGTGAGGCAAGGAAGAAAAAGAAAGGACAGATGAATGTGTGGCAAAGGAACTGGTGCACGGGGCAAGATTTCAGGTTCTTGGGTCACTGGGACCTCTTGTGCGGTAAGGGTTACCTGTCCAACAGTGATAGGCTTTACCTTAACGGGAGTGGAACCAATATCGTCACAGGGAAGTTCATTAGTGTCAGTCGGGAGGGTTGAAAATGGAGTGGCAAGCGGCTGGGAACCCTCAGAACAAGAGACACAAGTAGGGCTGAAATTATTATGTTCATCGAAAAGTGTCTGTTGAAACTATGGATAGTCCAACTATATGAGGGGACATACTGGATCCTACGTTGTCTAATGACCCTGACCAGGAATCTGATATTTCAGTAGGAGAACATTCTGAAAACTGATCAAAACTCCTTAGGTAGTAAGATAAAAATGAATAAGGATATGTAGGGATCTTGTGAAAAAATACTAAATTGCAGGAGGAAAAATCTTTTCACTTGTAGGCAGGAGCAAAGGAGTGTTATTTCGTTGGAGCTGTTATCGGATACATTCGCAACTGACATCTGGAAATTGTTAACATACCTAGTGATAATAGTTTGAAATCGGCTTGTCCCAATAAGAGGATTGAAAAGGACAGCAGTGTGAAGGACCCTTGGCTAATGAAAGAGACTGTGAATTTAGTCAAAAAGAGAAAAGAAAGAATATATGTAAATATTAGGAAACTAAAATCGGACAGGGCCCATGAAGAGTATAAAGAAAGCAGGAAAAAAAAAACAGCAGGCAATTAAGAGAGTAAGCGGCCATGAAATAACCTTGACAACTAGGTTTAAAGAGAATCCCAAGGAAATCCATACATTCATTAAAAAAAAGAGGATAACTGTGAAGAAATAGGATCACTCATAAATAAAGGATGGATCCTGTGCTTAGAGGCAGAACATGTGGGCAAGGTCCCAAATGAATACTTTACGTTATTATTCGTTCAGGAGAAGAGTATGGAGGATCGTGTGATTTGTGTGGAGCATGCTAATATGCTGGGGCATTTAGAAATCGAGAAAGCAGTGGTTTTGGGCTAACTGAAGAGACTAAAGCTGAATAAATCCCCAGTGGCCGATGGTATCTGACCCAGTATTGACAGAGACAGTGAAGGATAATACAGGGGCTTTGATAAAGATCTTCTCATCTTCTCTACCCTGTGTAGAGTACCCGGAGGACGGGTGATTAATTAATGCTCTCCCTCTGTTTAGCAACGGAAATATAGACATTTGAGACTGAAATTGTGGTTGGGAAGCGATTCGACAGAATTCTTAGGGACAGGCCTAATTAAGATAGCTTGCATGGTTTTGTGCAGGGTCATGTCTTACTACATTGTTGAAATTTCGAGGAGGAGAAAAAGGTGATCGATGAGGGCATAGCAGTGTATGTCGTATATATAGATTTTAATAGCATTTTTTACAAACTCCCTTACGATAACCTCATCAGCAATATTAAATGCATGTCATCCATGGTGACTTAGTTGCCTCGATTCAGAATTGGCTTGCTCATAGAAGGCAGAAAGCAGTGGTGGAGGATTATCTTCAAGCTGGAGGTCCGTGAATAATAGTATTCCGCAGGGATCCGTGCAGGGAACTTTGCTGTTTGTAATATATGCAAAATCTTCGATGAAAATGTAGATGGGTGAGTGCTAAGTTTGCAGACGCTACAAACATCCGTGGAATTGTAGGTCGTGCAGGAGGTGCTGCACTTTGAGATAAACAAACTCAACGGCACGTTTACACTTCATAGCAGGAGTGATAAGGAAGACGTATGGCATGCTAGCCTTTATTATTCGAGGTCAAGAGTCAGTATGGCATGTTACAGCTTTATAAGATATTGATTGGACACATTTTGTGGATTACATTCATTTCGGTCACAACATTACAGGAAGGCTGTAGAGGCGTTAATGAGGGCGCAAAACAGGTTTACCAGGATGTTGTCTGGATGACAAGGTATGAACTCTCAGCTAAACTCAGGCTGTTGTCGTTGCAGCATCGGAAGGTGGGGTGAGAATTCTTTAATGGAAGCTTATAAAGGTATGAGATGTATTGAAAGGGCTGAGAGTCAAAGTATTTCACAGAGGTGAATTGTTTAGTTTTTGGAATAACTCTTGTGAAGAAAGAATAAGAGTAATTATCTTGGCGTTGATATTTTCGTGTCCAGGTATCTTACCTGAACCCACCATTTAGCTCCCCAAAACCGGCGTTGCCGAGATTCTACTAAAACCCTTAATCTGGATTTCAGAAGAAGGAAGAACAGCAACATTGATGGGAGTTATACACCAAATATTAGGCATATTATAGCAACAGGAAATTAGATATGCAAATTTATGGGTACTACCCATAATGGATATTTTAAAGTTTCATCTGAACTGCATTAAGCAAAGTGAATTCTAATAGAGTCATACCGACATAGAAATGTACACAAGGAAACAGACTCTTTGGTCCTACTCGTCCATGCCGACCAGATATCCCAACCCAATCTAGTCCCCCTGCCAGCACCTGACCCACATCACTACAAACCCTTCCTATTCATAAGCTCCTCCAGAAGCTTTTAAATGTTGCAATATTACTTATCTCCATCACTTTCTCTGGGAGCTTATTCCATATACATACAACGCTGTGCGTGAAGAAGTTGCCCCTTAGGTCTCTTTTATATCTTTCCTTCTCACCCTTAACCCAAACACTTTAGTTCTGGACACCCCCACCACAGGGAAAATATTTTTTCTATTTATCTTATCCATTCCTCGATTATGTCACCCCTCAGCCTCCGACGCTCCAGGGAAAATAGCCTTGGACTAGTCAACATCTCTCGGAAGACTTCGCGACGGCTGGTGGGTAAGTTTGGTCGTTTATTTAATAGTTAAAAATTTAAAGTTTTCTTTCAAAAAAAGCGGTAGCAGACCCGGAAGGCGCGCTAGGTTACTTGGGTAAGGTTTTTTTTTTCTCCCCCTTATTTAAACGCGGGCTCCGAGTTTTAGGCCTCAGTCTCTCGGAAGACTTCGCGACGGCTGGTGGGTAAGTTTGGTCGTTTATTTAATAGTTAAAAATTTAAAGTTTTCTTTCAAAAAAAGCGGTAGCAGACCCGGAAGGCGCGCTAGGTTACTTGGGTAAGGTTTTTTTTTTCTCCCCTTATTTAAACGCGGGCTCCGAGTTTTAGGCCTCAGTCTCTCGGAAGACTTCGTGACGGCTGGTGGGTAAGTTTGGTCGTTTATTTAATAGTTAAAAATTTAAAGTTTTCTTTCAAAAAAAGCGGTAGCAGACCCGGAAGGCGCGCTAGGTTACTTGGGTAAGGTTTTTTTTCTCCCCTTATTTAAACGCGGGCTCCGAGTTTTAGGCCTCAGTCTCTCGGAAGACTTCGCGACGGCTGGTGGGTAAGTTTGGTCGTTTATTTAATAGTTAAAAATTTAAAGTTTTCTTTCAAAAAAAGCGGTAGCAGACCCGGAAGGCGCGCTAGGTTACTTGGGTAAGGTTTTTTTTTTCTCCCCTTATTTAAACGCGTAGGCGAGTCACCCGTGGCACTTCACGAGTAGTGCCTCCCACCCTTCCACCTCCTCTAACCTAATAATAAGACCAATTGTGACTAGCGGGTAAGTGCTGCATTTTCCTTGTTTGTTTCTTTAGATTTAGTTGGTTTTGTTGTTTTTTTTAAGGAAAGCTTACTTTTAGAGGGATGGCAGTGCAGAGAGGGCAATGTTCCTCTTGCAACATGTATGAGGTGAGGGAAGCCATTAGCGTCCCTGCTGAGTACACTTGCAAGAAGTGCACCCATCTCCAGCTCCTCCAAACCCGTGTTAGGCAACTGGAGCTGGAGTTGGATGAACTGCGGATCATTCGGGAGGCAGAGGAGGTCATAGATCGGAGCTTTAGGCAAGTAGTTACTCCGAAAGTTCAAGATAGATGGGTGACAGTGAGGGGGAGTGGGAGGAGGAAGCCAGTGCAGGGACCCCCTGCGGTCATTCCCCTCAAGAACAAGTATACCGTTTTGGATACTTGTGGGGGCGATGACTTACCAGGGGCAAGCAACGAGGTTCAGGCCTCTGGCACGGAGCCTGGCCCCGTTGCTCAGAAGGGTAGGGTGGAGAAAGGTAGAGCAATAGTTCTTGGGGACTCGATAGTGAGGGGTACAGACAGACGGTTTTGTGGGGGCTACAGGGACTCACGTTTGGTATGTTGCCTCCCAGGTGCAAGGGTACGTGATGTCGCTGATCGTGTTTTCCGGGTCCTTAAGGGGGAGGGGGAGCAGCCCCAGATCGTGGTCCACGTTGGCACAAACGATATAGGTAGGAAGAAGGGTGAGGATGTCAGACAGGCTTTCAGGGAGCTAGGTTGGAAGCTCAGAGTTAGAACAAAAGAGTTGTAGTCTCTGGTTTGTTACCCGTGCCACGTGATAGAGAGTCGAGGAATAGGGAGAGAGAGCAGTTAAATGCGTGGCTACAGGGATGGTGCAGGAGGGAGGGATTCCGGTTTCTGGACAACTGGGGTCCTTTCTGGGGAAGGTGGGACCTCTATAAAAAGGATGGGCTACACCTGAACCTGAGGGGCACCAGTATCCTTGGGGGGAGGTTTGCTAGTGCTCTTTGGGAGGGTTAAACTAACTCCGCGGGGGCATGGGAACCAGGACTGTAGCTTTAGGGTACAGGACCTTGAGTGTAGGGAGGTTAGGAATAATGCAGCGATCTCTAAGGAGGGTGCCTGTAACCAGAAGGGTGGATTGAAGTGTGTATACTTCAATGCCAGAAGTATAAGGAATAAGGTAGGTGAACTTGCAGCGTGGGTTGGTACCTGGGACTTCGATGTTGTGGCCATTACAGAGACGTGGGTAGAACAGGGACAAGAATGGCTGTTGCACGCTCCAGGGTTCAAATGTTTTAGTAGGATCAGACATGGGGGTAAAAAAGGGGGAGGCGTGGCATTACTTGTCAAAGATAGTATCACAGCAGTGGAATGGACGATGGAAGAGGACTTGCCATCTGAGGTAGTTTGGGCTGAGGTTAGAAATAGGAAAGGTGAGGTCACCCTGTTAGGTGTTTTCTACAGGCCTCCTAATAGTCCTAGAGAAGTAGAGGATAATATTGCGAGGATGATTCAGGAAAAGAGTGAAGGTAGCAGGGTGGTTGTTATGGGGGACTTTAACTTCCCAGATATTGACTGGGAGAGCTATAGCTCGAGTTCATTAGATGGGTCGGTGTTTGTACAATGTGTGCAGGAGGGTTTCCTGACACAATATGTCGACAGGCCAACAAGAGGGGAGGCTATATTGGATTTGGTTCTAGGTAATGAACCAGGCCAGGTGTTAGACTTGGAGGTAGGTGAGCACTTCGGGGACAGTGACCACAACTCGGTGACTTTTACTTTAGTGATGGAGAGGGATAATCGTGCGCCGCAGGGCAAGAGCTATAGCTGGGGGCAGGGAAATTATGATGCAGTGAGGCATGACTTAGGATGTGTGGATTGGAAAAACAGGCTTCAAGAGAAGAACACTAATGAGATGTGGGGATTGTTCAAGGAGCAGCTACTGCGTGTCCTCGATAGGTATGTACCAGTCAGGCATGGTGTAAAGGGCCTTGTGAGGCAGCCGTGGTTTAGTAAGGAATTGGAGTCCCTTGTGAAAGGGAAGAAGGCGGCATATGTAAAGATGAGGCGTGAAGGTTCAGTAGGGGCGATTGAGAGTTATAAGGTAGCCAGGAAGGAACTAAAGAGAGAGCTAAGAGAAGCGAGAAGGGGACATGAAAAGTCTTTAGCTGGTAGGATTAGGGAAAACCCAAAGGCTTTCTATAGGTATGTCAAGAATAAAAGGATGACTAGGGTAGGTATCGGTCCAGTCAAGGATAGTAGTGGGAAGTTGTGTGTGGAGGCGGAGGAGATTGGAGAGACATTAAATCAGTACTTTTCATCAGTATTCACTCAGGAACAGGACACTGTTGCTGATGTGAATATGGAATCACAAATAATTAGAATGGATGCCCTGGAAATATGCAGGGAAGAGGTTTTGGGAATATTGGAAAGGATGAATATAGATAAGTCTCCTGGGCCTGATGGCATTTACCCCAGGATCCTATGGGAAGCTAGGGAGGAGATAGCAGAGCCATTGGCCTGGATTTTTATGTCATCATTGTCAACGGGAATAGTACCAGAGGACTGGAGGATAGCGAATGTGGTCCCATTGTTCAAGAAAGGGAGTAGGGATAGCCCTAGTAACTATAGGCCAGTGAGTCTGACTTCAGTGGTGGGCAAAGTCTTAGAGAGAATGGTAAGGGATAAGATTTATGAACATCTGGGTAGGAATAACGTGATCAGGGATGGCCAGCATGGTTTTGTGAAGGGCAGGTCGTGCCTCACAAACCTTATTGAGTTCTTTGAGAAGGTGACTAAGGAAGTGAACGAGGGTAAAGCAGTAGATGTTGTGTATATGGATTTTAGTAAGGCGTTCGATAAGGTTCCCCATGGTAGGCTAATGCTAAAACTTCGGAGGTATGGCATTGAGGATACATTAGAGGTTTGGATTAGGAATTGGCTGGCTGGAAGGAGACAGAGGGGAGTAGTTGATGGATTATGTTCATCTTGGAGCGCAGTTACTAGCGGTGTACCACAAGGATCTGTTTTGGGACCATTGCTTTTTGTTATCTTTATAAATGATCTAGAGGAAGGACTTGAAAGCTGGGTAGGCAAGTTTGCGGATGACACAAAAGTCGGTGGAGTTGTGGATAGTGAGGAAGGAAGTGGTAGGTTACAGCGGGATATAGATAAGCTGCAGAGCTGGGCGGAAATGTGGCAAATGGAATTCCATGTAGCTAAGTGCGAAGTCGTTCACTTTGGTAGGAATAACAAGATGATGGATTACTGGGCTAATGGTAGGCTACTTGGTAGTGTGGATGAGCAGAGGGATCTTGGTGTCCATGTACACAGATCTCTGAAAGTTGCCACCCAGGTAAATAGTGCTGTGAGGAAGGCATATGGTGTACTGGGCTTTATTGGCAGAGGAATTGAGTTCCGGAGTCCTGAGGTCATGTTGCAGTTGTATAAGACTCTGGTGAGGCCTCATCTGGAGTATTGTGTGCAGTTTTGGTCGCCATACTATAGGAAGGATGTGGAAGCTTTAGAACGAGTGCAGAGGAGGTTTACCAGGATGTTGCCTGGAATGGTAGGAAAATCTTATGAGGAAAGGCTGAGGCACTTGGGGCTGTTCTCATTGGAGAAGAGAAGGTTTAGGGGAGATCTGATAGAAGTGTATAAGATGATTAGGGGTTTAGATAGGGTAGATACTAAGAACCTTTTACCGCTAATGGAGTCAGGTGTTACTAGGGGACATAGCTTTAAATTAAGGGGTGGTAGGTATAGGACAGATGTTAGGGGTAGATTCTTCACACAGCGGGTTGTGAGTTCATGCAATGCCCTGCCCGTATCAGTGGTGAACTCTCCTTCTTTATGGTCATTTAAGCGGGCATTGGATAGGCATTTGGAAGTTATTGGGCTAGTATAGGTTAGGTAGGATTCGGTCGGCGCAACATCGAGGGCCGACGGGCCTGTACTGCGCTGTATCCTTCTATGTTCTATGTTCTATGTTCTATCGCCCTATACATCAAATACTTCAACCCTGTCAACATCGTTGTAAGTCTTTTCTGAAACCTTTCAGGTGTCACAACATCTTTCCTTTAGGAAGGAGATCAGAATTGCAGCAATATTCCAACAGTGGCCTCACCAATGTCCTGTAAAGCCACAAGATAAAAGCACAACTCCTGTACACAATACTCTGACGTATAAAGGAGAGCATACCAAACGTCTTCGCTGGCCTATCTACCTGCGACTCCACTTTCACGGAGCTGTGAACCTGCACCCCAAGGTCACTTTGCTCAGCAACACTCCCTAGGACCTTGCCATTAAATGCAGAAGTCCTGCTAAGATTTGTTTTTCCCAAAATTCAGCACCTTGTATTTATCTAACTTAAACTCCATCTATCACTTCTCTGCCCATTGGCCCATCTGACCAGATCCAATTAAAATCTGAGGTAACCTTCTTCGCTGTCCACTACATCTTCAATTTTGGGTATAATCTGCAAACTTACTAACTGTACCTCTTATGCTCATATTGAAATCATTTATATAAATGGTGAAAATAAGTGGACCAACCACCGACGTGGCACTGCACTGGTCACGGGCCTCCAGTCTGAAAAACAACCCTCCAACACAACGATCTGTCTTCTACCTTTGAACCAGGTCTTTATCCATAAAAGCTAGTTCTCCCTGTATTCCATGTAATCTAATCTTGCTAACCAGTCTCCCCACGGTGAATCATGTCCAAGTCCTTACTGAAGACCATATAGATCACTTCTACCACTCTGCCCTTATCAGTCCTCTTTATCACTTCTTCAAAAAAGTCAATCAACTTTTTGAGACACGATTTCCCACGGACAAAGCAATGTGACTATCCCTAATCAGTCATTGCCTTTCCAAATATATATACATCCCTATCACTCAGGATTACCTCCAACAACTTGCTCTCCACCGAGGTCAGGCTCACTGGCCTATAGTTCCCTGGTTTCTCCTTACCATCTTTCTTAAACAGTGGCACCACGTTAGCCAGCCTCCCGTCTTCCGGCACCTCACCTGTGACTATCGATGTTACAAATGTCTCAGTGAGAGGCACAGCAATCATTTCCCTCGCTTTCCACAGAGTTCTCGATACACCTGCTCAGGTCCTGGGGATTTATCCATTTTTATGCGATTCAAGACATCCAGCACTTCTTCCTATAATATGGGCATTTTTCAAGATTTCATCATCTGTTTCCCTACATTCTACGACTTCAATGTCCTTTTCTACAGTAGATACTGATGCAAAATATTCGTTTAGTATCTCCACCATCTCCTGCGTCCCCATGCAAAGACTGCCTTGCTGATTTTTGTGGAGGCCATTTTCTCTTCCTAGTTACCCTTAAACAATGGAGAACCAGTGGATGTAGGATAGTTAGATATTAAGAAGGATCTTTTAAGATCTCACACACCGTTTCAGAGGATGAAAATAAAATGAAGGGTGTTGGGAGGAACACATGGAAATGGAATTGCCAAAGTTAATTTTCCATTCACTTGAAGCAAATCAGAATAAAACGTAACGACATCCTGCACCAGTTGGACAGAGTGTCAGTGCGATTGTACCTGATGCATTGTGTACAGTTCAGTTGTTCCAATTTAATAAAGGACATACTAACCTCAGAGCAAGTACAAGGTACGTCCTTCATATTAATCCCACAGCTTGTCTGATGAAGAAACTGGACTAGTGTTTCAAAGAATGAGAGGTAATCGTAATGAAACTTAAAGAAAAAAATCACACAGCGGGGATTGACTCACACCGGGCCATAGAGAAGTGCAAGCAGGCAAAATTGGGGAGAATTCAAATATCTTCTACAAGTGCATCAAACAGAACAAAACAACCAGGGAACAATTACGGTCTTTTAGTAGCTAAGGGGCAATCTTTGTTTGAAGCTGAAGAGCATTGATAGACTGTAACGTCAATGCTTCACATTTGTTTTACCGGGGAGAAGGAGGATACAAATAAAGTGATTGGTGGTTTTGCTTCGTATAAAATTTGACACATTTCCAACTTCAGATGAATTGAATCTCAGGCTGCGGTCGAAGATAAGCGAGGAAAGGCCCTGACCCAATTTTTAAAGTTGAATCGAGACACAGCGAATATGTTGGAGGATTGGAGAAGAGCTAATGGGGGTTTCATTTTACAGTAAAGATCATAGAATCCCGAAATTGAGGTAACTGACCATTTGGCCCAACATGTCGACACTGTGAATCCAATCTGAAGCCCACCTGTCCTACAGTATTCAATTTTCATCCATATGTCTATCCAATTACCATTTCTATTCCTTTAAATTTCCAGAGTCTTCTACTGTTGCAGGCAGGCCATTCCACGCCCCTACTACTCGTTGAGTAAACAAATTACTTCAGAGATCCGCCCTGTATCTATCCCCCCTCAATTTAAAGCTATGTACCCTCTTGCTAGACATCACCATCCGAGGAAAAAGTCTCTCATTGTCCACCCTATCTAACCCTCTGATTAACTTATATGGCCCAATTAAGTCACCACTCAACCTTATTCTCTCTCGCGGAAACAGCCTCAAGCCCCTCAGCCTTTTCTCGTAAGACATTTCCTTCATACCAGGCAACAGACTATACACTTTTCAAACCTTCCAAATCTATAATGTGGTGAACAGAACTGTACGCAATACTCTACATGCGGCCACATCAGAGTTTTGTACATCTGCTACATGACCTCATGGTTCCGAAACTCGTTCCCACTACTAATAAAAGTAAACACACCGCATGCTTTCTTTAAAACCCTATTAACCTTGGTGGCAACTTTCAGGCATCAATGTATATGGACAACGAAGTACCTCTGTTGATCTACACGATCAAAACCTTACCAATAGCCTAGTATTCTGTAT
Source organism: Hemiscyllium ocellatum (assembly GCF_020745735.1). NCBI lineage: Eukaryota > Metazoa > Chordata > Chondrichthyes > Orectolobiformes > Hemiscylliidae > Hemiscyllium > Hemiscyllium ocellatum. Next base: position 92,805 of record NC_083429.1, on the reverse strand, counting down.
TCCTGTTGGTTCTTCCAAACTGAATCAACTCACATTTCCACGTTAAACTCAATTTCGTTAATCTCAGCCCAACTCTGCAGCTTATCTATGACCCTCTGTAACTTACAACATTATACGGCACTATTCACAACTCCACCGACTTGAGTGTCATCTCCAAATTTAAGAACCCATCCTTCTATGCATTCATCCGGGTAAACGGTATAAATGACAAACAGCAGTGGACCCAAAACAAATCCTTGCGATATACCACTAGTAACTGATCTACAGGATGAACATTTCCCATCAATGGAAACCCTCTATCTTCTTTCAGCTAGCCAATTTCTGATCCAAACTGCTAAACTACCCTCAATTCCATGTATCCATATTTTGTTCACTAGCCTACAGTGGAGAACCTTATCAAACACCTTACTGAAATCCATATACACCACACCATTCGTTTTACCCTCATCCACCATTGTGGCAACTTTCTCAAAGAACTCAATAAGGTTTGTGATGCACAACCTAAACTTCACAAGACCGTGTTGACTATCGATAATCCACATATTCCTTTCTAAATGAATATAAATTCAATCTCCCATAACATTTTCCAAAAATGCACTCACAACTGAAGTAAGTGTCACTGGTTTATGAATGCCAAGGTTTTCTCTACTCCCTGACTTGAACAAGGGGACAATATTTACTATCCTCCAGTCTTCTGGCACAATTCCTATCGTCAATGATGACGAAAAGATCAAAGTAAAAAAAATTAGCAATCTCCTCCCTCGCCTCGCAGAGAATCCTAGGACAAAGCATTCCGGCCTAGGGGACTTCCTTTTTGTACCCTTTCCAGAATTGTTAACCCCTCCACCTTGCGAATCTCACTCCCATCCAGTCCATTAACCTGCATCCCCGTATTTTCCTCGACAAAATTGTCTTTTTCCAATGTGAATCCTGATGAAAAATATTCATTTAGCGCTTTCCCAATTTCCTCGTATTCCTCGCACAACCTCCCACTGCTAAGCCTGACTGACCCTAATCTTGCACTCATCATTCTTGTATTACTGAAAATCCTGCAGAAAGCATTGCAATTTTTCTCGATCCTATGCAACAAAGAATTCTCATATCCCCTCCTTTCTCTTCTTAGCTCTGTCTTTAGGTATTTTTCTGGCTAACCCATAACTCTGATGCGCGCTAAATCCTAATGTAATCCTTCCTTTTCCCTTGAGACGAGCTTCAACTTCTTTAGTGAACCACGGGTCCCGCGATCAACAATCTTCTACCTCCAGACAGATGCAAAATTATCAAAGGCACACAGCAGCTGTTCATTGAATACGGTCCACATTTAATTTGTGTCCATCCCATAAGTTTCCTTCCCCATCATATGCACCCTAGATCTTGCCTAATCGCAATCATAATTGCCTTTCCCCCAACGATAACTCCTGCCCTGTTAAATATACTTTTCCCTTTCCACCGCTAAAGTAAGCATAAACGAATTGTGGTCACTGTCACAAAAGTGCTTACGTACCTCAAGTCAAATACCTTTCCGCTTCAATTTCTTAGTGTCAAATCCAATATGGTATCATCTCTTGTTTTCCTATCTACATATTGTGTCAGCCGACACAATATGTAGGTTGGAAGGTTAATCAATAAGCAGCTTAAGACAGCAATTTGAGTGTTTCAGAAGAGCATATTACAACGGTTATAAGAGTGAATTCTAATAGCTTCTAAACGCATGTTCTGGAAAAGAAAGAGAAACCAATTGCAACTTCCCGACTATCTGAAACTGGAGAATGTAAAACAGGGAAACTTCAGAACAATGAACCAACTACTTTATTTCTATCTTCACAGAAAAGAACAAAACAAAATACTTCCCAACGCTACTTAGAAATCGAAGTATGATGAGAAAAAAAATAAATAAAACAAAATTAGTAAATAAATGGTTTTGGAGAAATTATTGTGACTGAAAGTAATGGGACATATTAAATGGGTATCATATTTGAGAAACTGACTGAGAGATAAGTTATGCAGAAGCAGTAGATGCAACTTTCATTTGTATTTTCGGGAAAAAATGTTGATAATGTCCCAAGCTTCCTGTACAAAATCAAATTTTCAGGAAGGGGGCTAACATATCGAAATAGTTTTAGAATGGGAGAGCTGAAACAATGTTTATTCGGAGTGAAAGGCTCATTGGGTATCGCAGAGATTCGTGTTTGGACCGAGACTATTCACATAACATATCAAATATATGGTTGCGGGAACCAAAGCAATTAATTCCAAATTTGCTGTTAGCACTGAACAATGATGGATTGTGAGTGGAGAGGAGGATTTTTTAAAACGCTCCACAGTGGTTGAGGCAAATTGAGTGATTGGGAAAATACGAGGCCATTGAAGAGAAATGAGGCCACTCTGTCGAACGATGATAATAAATGCCTCCACTCAGAGATTGATGAATATGCGGAATTCCTGAGGAATGGCTCTTGTCTGAAACGTCGATTTTCTTGCTCTGGGATGCTGCCTGACCTGCTGTGCTTTTTCCAGCAACACATTCTCGACAGTAGAATTCTCTGCCATATTATGCCGTGGAGGTCAAGACACTGAACGGTAATAATGATTTCTACACACTAAAGGGAGATAGCAGGAATACTGTGTGACGATAGGATCAGCCATCATTATATTAAATGGCGGAGCAAAATCGATTACCAGAACGACCACTGAAATTCTTATGTCATCTCTTTCAGACGTTTATTAGTATGAAGGGCTCGGGACATTTCTGTGAAAAGTGGATTGAGATGTTCGGTCATAAACTAGCATGGGGGAGGCTCAATGGGTTGAGTGGCCTATTGCGTTCATGATATTTCTGTGCAGTCTGTAGTAAAGCTCTCGAACCGTTGTGTCAAGCTCTCATATGTTCGGAAAGAGATCTCAGCAGGGTCGGCACGAACGTATTCCTTGTTCTGTTTTTCGATGCTGAGACTGGGCCGGGTGTTTTGTCCAGTTTTATTTTTTGAACAGGTCGGAAGCACTTTGATACAATTTAGTGCTTTGCTTGGCCTTTTCAGAGACCATTGAAGAGTTAATAGTTTGTTTCTGTGTCTGTTGCCACTTTTAGGCTAGACCAGAAAAGCAGCGTCAATTTGTTTCCTGGAAATACATTGATGAATCAAATTGGTGTTTACAATTGGAATTGGCTTCAAGCTCTCTATTACTAACACCAGATTTTAGATCTCCATATTTAATTAATTGTTTTTTTTTAATTCAATTAGCTTCCAGAGTATTAGTCCGGTCAGGATAAGTAATTCAGTGACTTTTCCACAACAGCATCATCTCCACGTGTGGATCTATCTGAAACAACGTTCAGCAGGCTATTTCTGTGCTGCTTGATGGCTCTGTCAAAACGAACTTCTACCAAGTTGGCTATTGTGATGGTAGTGAGTGAGTGACAATCGATCACATTATCAATATTCTGCTCTTCGCGGGCTGGATGTAGTTGAGCTATTTTTCACAGTCATGTAAACGTCAGAATTGGAGCTCAAATGAAACGCCCCCCCCCCCCCAGGGTCCGGGCTTATCATGCAGCACAAGTCTTCAGTCCAATTTCAGGATCGGTGTCATGACTTTGTCGTATGTGCTGTGTTCAGCTGTTTATTAACGTCACGTGCAGCGAATTCATTGATTGAAGATTGATATCTGCCGTTTTGTGGACATTATGCCAAGGGTAATATAAATCATTAACTCAATTCTTCTGGCTGAGGATGGTGTAGATATTATATCCTTGTCTGTTGCATTCATGTGCATATCTGTGCCATTATATCGGCCAGGGATATTTGTGGAGCCTTCTCTTCCAGTGTTTTATTTACTAGATTATCACAGTTGATAACTGAATTTGGCAGTACAGTAGAACTTACATCTAATGTATTGCTGTTGTGGATCTTTCCCCCTTACCATCAGCTGATAGTTCTGCTGTTTGGAATATAAGCGGACACGTGTGGTAGCTTTAATGGGTAATCACCATTTTTGCTGCACATAGTTCTGACCTTGGTCTGACCCTCGTCACTGAACCAGTGATTAACTTGATGGTAGTCGTAGACTGCAGGATTATCCTAGGCAAAAATGTTCCTGTCTGCTTCTCCTGTCTGCTGCATCACATGCATGACCAGTTTTGATGTGCACTATCTGCAAGGAAATACCTGAAACGCTATGACTAAGCATGGCTGGAAGCATCCGCGGTGCGAAAGCAGCGTTAAACCTTTGAGTTCAGTGTCCCTTCTTCAAAGCTCCCAGTTTCCATTAAGTTTGGTTTTTGTATCAGATTTCCATAATATCAGAGGAAGGGGTGAAAGCAGAAGCGCAGGACATGGTTCAGTCACAGCGAAAGGGCCTGACCACAGAGTGAGGTGGTGCTAAAATCTCGATGGAGGAGAAAGCAGATTATTACAGAGGATTCCCAGTGGAATGTGGCAGAATTGGAAAAGAAGTGACAGAGAGATAGAACCTATAAGAATGTATTCATTCTCAGCTGATCATGTGTTCAACACATAAGATGGTTCACTGGAATGATTGAAAAGAACCAGACATCTAAAATGCAGATTTTTGTCTGACACCTTGGAGTAAGTGGGATCTGAAAATAGATCCAGGGAGGTCGGTGGGGTAATGCGAAAGATATTTAAGCAGGTATCTCATAATGCTCGGCAATACTTGATTCTGTTAATAAAAAAGAATCAATAAGTCGATGAACTACCCATGATTCCCAAGGGCGGTCAATGATACTTCCAAACACAAACCGAAAACCTCAAATTGGCGAGAATTAGCTTAGGCAAGATTTGGGACGCTTAAGTTTTAAATCCGAAGCAGTTGATATTAGTGAAAGTAAGAAGAAAGTTTATGCTGAACACATATTGGCAAGAGATATCAAAGCAAGCAGCACGAGCTTTTCCATGTATGTTTGAAGACGTTCAATATATGCAATTTGTGAAAGGGAACTCATATTCTTTCATATAAAGTTTTGAAAACTTTTATTGGAGTTTACTGAAAACATAAAAAGCAGATTGGAAAAAATGGAACTGATAGACAATGTACTTGGCTTTCCAGAGGTTTTTGATTACACGCCAGAAAATAAAGTTTATTTCATACGAGCAGAGCTCACCATATGGCATACAATGTATTAGTATGGAATGAGTGCCGTGATTAATTATCCTTATCAGGTTGAAAATGGATCTGTTGGATTATCAGTCCTATGGCGTAAGTTGTTTTCAATTGATGTTGATAGATTGACTGAGAGAGCTGAGTGCATTATATAAAGGAGTTGGCAGATGATGCAAAGGTAGGTGTAAGGGCATGCTGTAATATGGAAGCAAATATTGTGAAAGGTGATATAGAAAAGGTTAGTACGGTTTCAGTTTTAGACTTATTCTCACAGGTACTTAAATACTGTGAAATATGTTGTTTTACATTTTAATCACTAACAAATGGATATGATTGTAAGAACCACAAGACAGGCTGCTGTTAAATGGGGAGGACTGAAAAACGAGCAGTACGAAGCGATTAGGAACTTCCTGAGTATAAAACAGAAAGTCTACATGCCGGAGCAGAACATATCTAGGCTGACATATTACTCTCATTCCTGGGATGAAAGTGTTGATTTATCAAGAATGCCTAAGTAGGTAGCGATTTATTCAGTGTAGTTGAAATGTGTGACGATTGATAATACTGAATGCTACAACATACAGACAGGAATTGAGAATGTAGATATTGGAACATGTTCCCAATCCTGAGTGGAGTCTCTAATTCAGGGACATAGATACAGAATAAGAGACATCAATTTAAAACTCAGATGAAAAGACATGTCTTTGATCAAAAGATAATGAATGCCTGGAAATCCTTAATCCGGGGAGTTGTGGAGCCTAGAACAATGAAAGTATTTGTACTTGATATGGATGGGTGTTTAGTATATTGGTGAATTGGGTGGAAAAAAGGAGTGGCCTGAAGTTGGGTTTGAGCCCTGGAACAGATCAGCCATGCTCTTATTGAATGGTTGAATGTCATACTGCTGTTCATATTGCTAATTGTTTTATGTTACAGACTAGAACAAACTCCATCAAAATATTCGTAAGATAATTTTCAATGTAAATGGAAGCTGTTCATTCCAGATGCAAGTCAATTGGTCAAACTACCAGTTTTAAATCAAAGCACGCTTTACTTATCTACTATAGTTAGAATATAACTAAAGAATGAAGGAATTGGATTGTCTTAATCCTCTGGGAAACTTAGCAGGATAACACATACAGGAAATATTACAATATAATAACAATCCGAAGCCACACTTTACTCAAATTCGGAAAACCAATGTTTCACATGCAACTCCCGTAGCAGACAGAGAACCTCCAGCTTTTGGGTGAAGTCCCTAGTTCAAACGACAAAATAATACCAAAATTCCATGTTCTGTCGGAATTCGATCACACCAGCTCAGGCTGCTTCCGTTGTTGCAACATTATACAACGGAGGGCCTCACAGTTCTTGTAACCTGCACCTTAAATAATCTCTTCACAAAAGAATTAGAAAAGAACCTCTTAAAGAGACAGTATCGCCACTCTTATGTTCCGTTATTGGAAAGAGTTTGGTTTTGTTGCTGGAGGTCTTGTGTGCAATGTTGAATTCAATGAGAGCCGGAAGCTGTTGTAGCGCAAGCTTAACTGGGTAAGTTGTTTTCCTATAAAGGCGCACAGGAGAGGAATCCGAGGCACTAAAGAGGTAGGGCCTCCCACCCGCCCTCCTCCTCTCACCTAATAAAATGACCCGTTGTGGTAAGAAGGTAAGTGCTGCATTTTGGTTATTCTCGTGTTTAGACCCAGTTTTTTAAGGGTTACTTTTAGAGGGATGGCAGTGAAGGCAGTGCAATGTTCCTCTTGCAACATGTATGAGGTGAGTGATGCCATGGTCGTCCCTGCTGATTACACTTGCAGGAAGTGCACTCATCTCCAGCTCCTCCAAGACCGTGTTAGGGAACTGGAGATGGAGTTGGATGAACTTAGAAACATTCGAGAGTCAGAGGGGGTCATAGATCGGAGCTTTAGGGAAGTAGTAACTCCAAAGCTTGTCGACAGATGCGTGACAGTGAGGTGACATGGGAGGAAGCAGCCAGTGCAGTGATCCCCTGCGGCCATTCCCCTCAAGAACAAGTATACCGTTTTGGATACTTGTGGGTGGCCGACTTACCAGGGGTAAGCAATGGGTTTCAGGCCTCTGGCACGGAGCCTATCCCCGTTGCTCAGAAGGGAAGGGTGGAGAAGAGCAGAGCAATAGTTATTGGAGACTCGATGGTTCGGGGCACAGATAGGCGGTTTTGTGGGGGCGAGAGAGACTCACGTTTGGTATGTTGCCTCCCAGGTGCAAGGGTATGTGATGTTTCTGATCGTGTTTTCCGGGTCCTTAAGGGGGAGGGGGAACAGCCCGAAGTCTTGGTCCACATTGGCACGAACGACATAGGTAGGAAGAGGGATGAGGATGTTAGGCAGGCTTTCAGGGAGCTAGGTTGGAAGCTCAGAGTTAGAACAGAGTTGTTGTCTCTGGTTTGTTACCCGTGCCACGTGATAGAGAGTCGAGGAATAGGGAGAGAGAGCAGTTAAATGCGTGGCTACAGGGATGGTGCAGGAGAGAGGGATCCCAGTTTCTGGATAACTGGGGTTCTTTCTGGGGAAGGTGGTACCTCTATAAACATGATGGTCTACACCTGAACCTGAGGGGCGCCAGTATCCTTGGGGGGAGGTTTGCTAGTGCTCTTTCGGGGGGTTTAAACTAACTCTGCAGGGGCATGGGAACCTAGACTGTAGTTTTAGGGTGCCGGGCCTGGAATGTAGGGAGGTTAGGAACCAGGCATCAATCTCGAAGGAGGGTGCCTGTAAAAAGGAAGGTATCTTGAAGTGTGTATACTTCAATGCGAGAAGTATACGAAATAAGGTAGGTGAACTTGCAGCGTGGGTTGGTACTTGGGAGTTCAATGTTGTGGCAATTACGGAGACATGGGTAGAACAGGGACAAGATTGGTTGTTGCAGGTTCCAGGGTTTAAATGTTTTAGTAGGGTCAGAGGTGGGGGTAAAAGAGGGGGAGGTGTGGCATTGCTTGTCAAAGATAGTATTACAGCAGTGGAAAGGGCGATGGATGAAGACTCGCCATCTGAGGTAGTTTGGGCTGAGCTCAGAAATAGGAAAGGAGAGGTCACCCTCTTAGGAGTTGTCTACAGGCCTCCTAATAGTCCTAGAGACGTAGAAGAAAGGATTGCGAGGATGATGCAGGAGAAGGGTGAAAGTAATAGCGTGGTTGTTATGGTGGACTTTAACTTACCAGATATTGACTGGGAAAGCTATAGCTCGAGTACGTTAGATGGGTCAGTGTTTGTCCAATGTGTGCAGGAGGGTTTCCTGATACAATATGTATACAGACCAACAAGAGGTGAGGCCATAACGGATTTGGTTTTGGGTAACGAACCAGGCCAAGTGTTAGACTTGGAGGTAGGTGAGCACTTTGGGGACAGTGACCACAATTCGGTGACTTTTACTCTAGTGATGGAGAGAGATAAGTGTGCACTACAGGGCAAGGGTTATAGCTGGGGGCAGGGAAATTATGATGCGGTGAGGCATGACTTAGGATGCGTGGCTTGGAAAAGTTGGCTTCAAGGGAAGGGTGCAATCGAAATGTAGAGCTTGTTCAAGGAACAACAACTGAGTGTCCTTGATAAATATGTACCTGTCAGGCAGGGAGGAAAGAGAGTGTGAGGGAGCCGTGGTTTAATAAGGAATTAGAATCCCTTGTTACAGGGAAGAGGGCGGCCTATGTAAGGATGAGGCGTGAATGTTCAATTGGGGCAATTGAGAGTTATAAGGTAGCCAGGAAGGATCTAAAGAGAGAGATAAGAGCAGCAAGGAGGGGACATGAAAAGTCCTTGGTTGGTAGGATTAGGGAAAACCCAAAGGCTTTCTATATGTACTTCAAGAATAAAAGAATGGCTAGGGTAGGAATAGGTCCCGTCAAGGATAGTAGTGGGAAGTTGCGTGTGGAGGCTGAAGACATTGGGGAGACACTGAATGAATACTTTTCGTCAGTATTCACTCAGGAACAGGACATTGTTGCCGATGTGAATATTGAGTCACAATTAATTAGAATGGATGGCTTTGAGATTTGTAGGGAAGAAGTGTTGGAAATTCTGGAAAGGGTGAATGTAGATAAGTCCCCTGGGCCTGATGGCATTTATCCTAGGATTCTCTGGGAAGCAAGGGAGGAGATTGCAGAGCCATTGGCCTTGATTTTTATATCCTCGTTGTCTGCAGGAATAGTGCCAGAAGACTGGAGGATAGCAAATGTGGTTCCCTTGTTTAAGAAGGGGAGTAGGGATAACCCTAGTAACTATAGGTCGGTGAGTCTTACCTCTGTTGTGGGCAAAGTCTTAGAGATAATTGTAAAGGATAGGATTTATGAACATCTGGATAGGAATAATGTGATCAAGGATAGTCAGCATGGTTTTGTGAATGACCGGTCGTGACTCACAAACCTTATTGAATTCTTAGAAGGTGACTAGGGATGTGGACGAGGGTTAAGCGGTTGATGTGGTGTATATGGATTTTAGTAAGACGTTTGATAAGGTTCCCCATAGTAGGCTACTGCAAGAAATACGGAGGTATGGCATTGTGGGGGAGTTGGAGGTTTGGATTAGGAATTGGCTGGCTGGAAGAAGACAGAGGGTTGTAGTTGATGGTAATGCTTCATCTTGGAGTGCAGTTACCAGCGGTGTTCCGCAAGGATCTGTTTTGGGACCATTGCTGTTTGTCATTTTTATAAATGACCTGGAGGAGGGGCAAGAAGGCTGGGTGAGCAAGTTTGCAGATGATAAGAAAGTCGGTGGAGTTGTTGACAGTGAGGAAAGATGTGTCAGGTTACTGCGGGATATAGATAAGCTGCAGAGCTGGGCAGAAAGGTGGCAAATGGAATTCAATGTCGCTAAGTATGATGTGGTTCACTTTGGTAAGAGTAACAAAATTATGGAGTACTGGGCTAACGGTCGGATACTTGGTAGTGTGGATGAGCAGAGAGATCTTTGTGTCCATGTACACAGATCTCTGAAAGTTGCCACTCAGGTAAATAGTGCTGTGAAGAAGGCATATGGTGTACTGGCTTTTATTGGTAGAGGAATTGAGTTCCGGAGTCCTGAGGTCATGTTGCAGTTGTATAAGACTCTGGTGCGGCCGCATCTGGAGTATTGTGTGCAGCTTTGGTCGACATACTATAGGAAGGATGTGGAGGCACTGGAACGGGTGCAGAGGAGGTTTACCAGGATGTTGCCTGGTATGTTAGGAAGATCGTATGAGGAAAGGCTGAGGCACTTGGGGCTGTTTTCATTGGAAAAAAGAAGGTTTAGGGGTTACTTGATAGAGGTGTATAAGATGATTAGGGGTTGAGGTAGGGTTGACCATGTGAACTTTTTTCGACGTATGGAATCAGATATTACGAGGGGGCATAGCTTTAAATTAAGGGGTGGTCGATATAGGACTGACATTAGGGGTAGATTCTTTACTCAGCGAGTCGTGAGTTCATGGAATGCCCTGCCAGTAACAATGGTGGACTCTCCCTCTTTATGGGCATTTAAACAGGCATTGGATAGGCATATGAAGGAAAGAGGGTTAGTGTAGGTTAGGTGGGCTTGGATCGGTGCAACATCGAGGGCCGAAGGGACTGTACTGCGCTGTATTTTTCTATGTTCCATGTTCTATGTTCTAGAACAGAGGGTTTAGTTGAGCTAAGACTGGGTGAGTTATGGGAGTGGAGTTCATAATGAATCAGGCACCACAGCATCACAAACGTCTGGAACCAGGGAAAAAGGAAATAGGAGACTCTTCATGGACCATTCTGGGATTTTCACGTGAATATGAAAAGTCTACAGTTAACCTTTGATGTTGCATCGATCTGCTCCAGCATTTTCGAAGGGCGAAACGGAACCTAACACCAAAGGACTGAGGAGCATAAGCACATTGGTCCCATTCACATTACTCCACCAGGATCGGAGATGTTGGCCCATATCATTGTGATCTAGAATGCGCTTTTCTTTCCATGCACCATTATCTTCCACTCTCCAGTCAATTAGAAAGGGAATATAATCAGCCTGAAATATAGTGACATGTTCAGCATTTCTAATGAAATTTCTGACAGACACTGCCCCCTTCTCCCATTACCCCTGTACTTGCAGAGCTACACTGTCGGGTTCACCGATCACCCTTGTTCTCATTGACACGCACTGTTATGTTTACCTGTCACCCTTGTACGCCTTGATTAATTCTGCCCTGTTCATCAGCATCCCTGTACACACTGACTTACACTGTCATGTCACTCATCACTCTTGTACTGACTGACCAATACTGTAATCTTCGCTATCACTCCCAAACTTACTGACCTGCATTTCATCTGATTTGTTTACACTTCTATTTTACATTTCTCTTTCCTGTGAAATACTCTATGGCGTCTTTCTTCCGATTATTCTCATTTTCATCCCGTCCATTCCAAGTACTCCCCTGCGTTTTTTTTCGGCATTTCAACAGGGTTCAATTGTTTGTTTACACTGAAAATGTTTCCCGTTGTTTTTATCCCTGATCATTGAAGAAAGTAGTCAAGTCCCTCATTTTGCTCGTTGTTTTACGGGCGTGTAACACGAATATTCCAGAAGGGATGCAAGTTGTCAAACCACGCAGATTTAACCAAAACAGAATTTATCTACAAGAGTACCGAATCCAACACAAACAACAGAGAAGAGAATACACAATAACTTTAAAAAACCTGAAACCTCAAGAGATTATACCAAATTAATTGTGCTTTTCCAAATGGTTGCAACAATCGCCAAAATCGTACAAAAGGTAAAAACAAACACAGCGTATTATAGGAGAGATGTCACAGAGAGAGAGAGAGAGAGAGAGAGAGAGAGTATCAGCACCGACCTGATTGTTTGGGTCCAGCAGCTTCAAGCATTGCTGCTTGTGTGGTTTCAGTGAATAGGTTGACTGGAGACAACTGAGCCGAGGGAACTGGCCAACTCCCTTTCATTGCAAGAGGGTTTTCATAAAACTTGGAAGCCTTTTGCTTGAGGCAGAATTTGTTATCTATAATCAAATTAGTCGTAAAAACCTTTAATTTAGATTTTTCACATTTTGTGTTTGTTACAACGTCCTTGAAAAACATACAAGGACTACATAGCCGTGTTGAAGAAGCAGCAACGTCACAAGTGTCTGTCTACTGAACTCTGTGTGGAATCATGTCAACTGATCATTTGTTGTGGAATCCCGTTGTACAGAACCGGACGTCTAACTGGCAGCTCCGATCTATGACTGATTTGCTAATTCATGCGGGAGCTGAATACAGATAAAGGGAAAGATTAGATAATGAACAATTACAAATATTGAAGCTGATATTTCATGATGCTTAGAAAATGGTGATTTTGCTCAACATGAAGGACTCGATTAGAAGATTATTCACCTGTGTTGAGGAAACGCAGGCATTGCAAGCATCAAACTAAAAAATAACACAGGAACCGTAATGAAAACGAATGTTAGACCCAATGGATTGGAATTGCTTTTGGAAGCAGCAGAGTTTGTCTGAAAATCTAATCACGAGGAAGAAAATTAGTGAATGTAAATTCGCAAGAAACATAGAAATAAACACCAAAGATTCTCTGTGCGTAGAGAGAGAGAGAGAGATAGAGAGATAGAAAGAAAGAGAGAGAGAGAGAGAGAGAGAGAGAGAGAGAATCTCATGTATATATGGGGTCCATGTCGAATGGGACTGAAAGGTTATTAATGGGAATTTAAAAATGATAGTTAATTATTTGCTCTTCATGGTACTGGACAATATGCATATTCCAAAGCATATAAGCAAGGTATTAATGGGGGAAACATATTTTAACAGACTTTTTTTATTTTAACAAGGGACAGCGTTTTAAACAATATAATGGGACGAAAAGAATTACAGATTACTGGGACTTTCTGGACAATATCCATGTGATATAAGTGAAGTGGCTGCAGAAATAGTGGAGACACTAGTTGCAATATTCCAGAGCTCTTTGGATTCAAGGAGGGATCCAGCCAGTTAGAAGACAGCTGAAGTGTTGGCCCTGTTCAAGAAGGGAGGGAGACAGATGGTAGAAAATTCTCCGCCATTTTGCTTGATATCCTGTTTTGTTTCTTAAAAATACTTGTACCCATTAATAAGTAAGAAATAACAAGACACAGAATAAAATCTGAACATTTTCAAGCTGATTCAAAAAGGCATTATAAAAGGAAAATCTAATCTGATACGTTTATTTGGGTTTTCTGAGGATCGGAGAAGTGGAGCTGATGAAGGGGATCTAGTGGATGTTGTGCATTTGGCTTTGCAGTAGATATTCGGCAAATTGTTAAATAAAAGATTCTTACAGATAATGGAATTAAAGAATGAGGGTAGACTAAGAAATGCTTCTTAAGCAGAAGACCGAGTTCGCACTAATGGGTCTGTTTTTTCAGTTTGGAAAGATATAAACAGTGAAGTACCAAAAAAGTCCTAGATCTTCAATCGTTTATAACGTTTCAAAATATTTTACACACGGGACAATTGAATGTATCCATTGTACTTGATAATACAAAAACAACGGAAAGTTAAGTTGTGATGAGATAATAAACAACACTTAATGAGGTAGGTTGAGTTCGATTGAATGAGTGAGCACATACTTTGCTGATGAATTTCAATGTAAGAAAACACGTCGTTATTTTGTCAGAGAAATCAAAATTCCTGTTTGCTATTTAAATGAAAAGAGACTGCCAAGAAGGACATGGGTATTCTTGTGCATGAAACTCAAATCTTTAAAACACATGCGCAGTAAGGAATTAAGACAGCTAATCAAATTTTGGCTTTTGTTGTGAAGGAGTTTTTTTCTCATTTGAAAGAGAGGTCTTGCTATAACTGCAATGGTGTTCGTGAGACTGCACCTGGAGTTCAGTTTATAATTTTGCTTTTGTATTTAAAAGAGGATATGCCAGCATCAGAAGCAGTTTAATGGAGTTCCACGAGGCAGTTTCCTAACATAAAGGCTTCAACTCGTCAAGAGTTAAAAATCAGGACATTTTGAGTTAAAGTTTAGAATAATATTGAGTGAACTTACACAAAGTCATGACTCAGAGGGTGCTTGAGGGATAGATGTTACGATGATGTTTCCACTAGTATTACAATGTGTATCTAGGGGACTTACTGAAGAATGAGGAACCACGAATTTCAAGTTAAGACGTTCAGGCATGTTTGAAATTCAGCACCTCAGAGAGTTGTGGAGGCGAGATCACTGGAAATCTTGAAAGAGGAGACAGGTACTATTTAGTATTTCAGGACGTTGTTAAAATGAAGAGATGATACAAACGAGAAAATGAGGTCCCTGGCAGATCAGCCTTGATCTTATTGAATGGTAGTGCAGATCTGAAAGGCTGTTAACTGAAGGTCTAACCTTTCTTTGATTAATGCCTTTTCCACCTCGTCCCTCCGGTATCTTGTGTCAAACTATGCCTGAAAGCTGTGCCAAGCACCTTGCTACGTTTTACTGCGTTGAAACTGTTATACAAATGCAAGGTAGTATTTTTTGTGGTAAATCAATGAAATATCATAGAGATTAACATTAGTCGATATGGGTTTCTCAACCTTCGTGTATCCTGAACTTCGTGGTCGCACTCAATCCTGAACATGCAGACACACTGCATTATGCTTGATGCCAAGTGATTTGTCTTTGACGACAAAGTAGACCTGCTGCTACTCGATACAATAACTGGTCATTGCCCCCAAAAGAGTCCTTTACCTTCAGCACCCTAATCAAGTCTGCCTCATTGTCTATCACCAAATACAGAACTGCCTATTCCCTTAGCGGTTTCTAACACAAGCTGGTCGAAAAAAGACTCGGAAACATTTCACAAATTCCTTTTCTTCACATCCGTTACCAACATAGTTTTCCCAGCTTACCTGCATATTGAAGTCCCTCATGATAATCGTAAAAGTGCCTTCTTAAAAAAACTTTAGTCTCCTGATTCATGTTCAGCTTCACATCCTGACTACTGCTAGGAGGCCAATACACAAATCCTACAGGCAAAAACTTTTGCCCTTTGAAGTTCCTCAATTCTGCCCACACTGATTCTGTGCCTTCTGGTGATATATTACTTATTCTTGATGATTTAATTTTTTTTCTCCAACGAACAAAATATTCTTGCCCGCTTTGGCCATCTGCCTGCCCTTCCAATAACTGATACAAAACAACCTCGATTATCCAATCAAGACTGATGGGGAGTATTTTGTTCAGATAATTGAGAGTTCGGATAACACATAATTCAGATAACGTGTAGAGTTTTTACAAACCTTCAGATCTTGTTCGGATAATCTGAAATTCAGATAATTAATGTACGGATAATCTGTAGTATACAGTTGGATATTTATTACCCAATCCTGGTCCAAAAGAAACTCAGCTCTTTGATATTGACAACATTGTATCTGTCAAATCCAATCTGAGCTACAAGCTCATTTACCATGTTTCATGTACTGCATGCATTTAAGTCCAACAAACTTAGTTCTGCACTATCTCCCTTGTCCCTTATCTTCTGTGCCTGAAGTTAGATTACTGTCACACTCTATCCTTTCACTTTTTCTGGAAAATCTTTATTTTTACAAAACCTTCCTGAGGCCTCCACTCTTCAACTAAATTCCACTCCTTGTGCCCAGACTACTTTACTTTTCTGCTTGGATTCTGGTCACTGGTCAGTTCAGGTGGAGCCCATCCCATTCGTCAAGTTACTTCCTGTCCATGTATTGATGCCAGTATGCCTGAAGTGGAACCCTTTTGTCCATGCAATTAACCTTGGCTTGAGCAATAATACAGAGTTTATAATAGTCGATGTCCTGCTTTTTAATTTTGTTCCTAATTCAAATGTTCTTTACACAGGGCTGTTAATCTAATTTTGTAATGAGACAACTGTATGGATTCTGCAATTGGTCAAATACACTAAGATGAGTCCAATGAGATAACTTCATGTCTTCATTGTTAGTGAATCTTGATACCAAAAAAGTGTATATTTTCTATTTCTATGTGTAAATTCCTCTTAAAATGTCTCTCAAGTGGTCTAGTGGGTGGTAATGTTTTCAAAAATCTTAAATCTGATGGAATATATCATTTAGAGAGTGTGCCATCGTGAATTGCGCCCAAACAAATGTTTGAGGAAAACCAATGTAAATAGTGTCGCCTGATCAGTGACAGGAAGTCATGGGCTTGAACAACAGAAAGTGCCTGTAACATGGAGTTTCGGGGGCAGTGAGATCAACCCTGAACTTACGGAATGGTGGAGCATTCACGATGCACCAGAATTGCACGTCCAAGTGAATTTGGGGAAAAAAAGAACTACTCTGCAGGTATCCATGGGTCTCATAATGGAGGAAACCTGCATTTTCTTGATCAGGGAATTGTCTGGAACATTACAGGAAACATTCCATGACGAAACTGTCCAGAACATTGAATAACAGTTTTTTTTTAAAAAACTGCTAGATGTCAGTTAAATGAACAAAAGATCAGATCACAAGGGAAGCGATCCTATTCCAGGGAGAAGGAGACACTGTTTCGAAGTCTCCTCAGGCAGTTTAAGTGGCGAATATGATTTTCATGCATTTATATTTCTTCACGACAGAGGATCGAATACAACGAAGAATAAAAGGCATAAACTTTCAACCTTCGTTTGTTTTCAAGGATCTGTGAGAGAATTCTTCAGGGCAACAATATTTACATATTCCGTATTCGGAAATGTAAGAAACTGTCTGTGTCTGCTCTCAAGTGATCTAGTGGGTGGGAATGTTTTCGAAATAAAAATCTGTTCTTGCGGATGCGTCTGTGTGTTTGGTTAAAGATAATTTATTTTTTCTTTTATGTCACATTTTTTGTAAGTTCTACCGAAGTTACCATTTATTATTGCAGCTCCAATAATTTCAACATATCTCCCAATACAGTGACATATTTGAAAATCTCACTGGGTCCTTGAGATTGCCTCCAGGCTGATATGTAATTTCTTCTTTTTCCCTTCTCACAGTTAACTTAGTGACGATCTACATCCTGCTTTGTAAATATTGTGGATTGTCTCCATGTGTCAGTCGTTACTTGGGGGCCATGGCAATGGCGGATCTACTGGTCATTATCCTCGACCTGATACTGAGACACATTCCCAATGTTTATCGGGAACAGTTTTATTTCCGGCAGTTCATCCCTCTGTGTAATATCCACGCCATCCTGCTTTATGCAGCCACTGACTGCTCTGTCTGGTTCACCGTCACTTTCACCTTTGATCGATTTTTGGCCATTTGTTGCCAGAAGCTGAAAAGTAAATATTGCAGTGAGAAAACGGCGGCTCTGGTTCTGGGAACAGTGACTGTACTGAGCTGTTTAAAGAACATGTTCTGGTATTTTATATTCGAACCTCAGTATTGGCTCTGGAACGACCCTTGGTTTTGTTATGTTCGATCAGTCATTCGTTACTCTCATGTCTGGACCACAGTCGAGTTCATCCACCACATGCTTAACCCGGCTCTTCCATTTATCCTGATTCTGCTGCTCAATGTTTTCACCATCAGACACATTTTACTGACCAGCAGAGCCCGCAGGAGACTCAGGACTCACACCAATAAGGATGGTCAGTGTGACACAGAAATGCAAAATCGAAAGAAATCCATCGTTTTACTGTTTGTGATATCGGCCAATTTCATCCTGTTATGGTCAACGTTAATGGTATATTCCATATGGTATCGGACGTGGTTGATTGGGTATCGGCATTTTTATCTACATGACTTTGTGCAGGAATTGGGCTTCATGCTGCAGCTCCTCAGTTGCTGCACAAACTCCGCAATTTATGCTGTGACCCAGACTAAATTCAGACAACAGATGACGAATGTGTTGAAATATCTCATTTGTCAAATA
The DNA here is from genome assembly GCF_020745735.1 of Hemiscyllium ocellatum. NCBI lineage: Eukaryota > Metazoa > Chordata > Chondrichthyes > Orectolobiformes > Hemiscylliidae > Hemiscyllium > Hemiscyllium ocellatum. The sequence continues at coordinate 74,839 of NC_083429.1, read as the reverse complement.
TATAAATCAATAAAAGTCACTGGTTAATCAAAACATCAGGGAGTTTCTGATTTCATTTCAATCTTTCAGCAATTAAGCAGCCTGTCACCATGGTAAAAGACTGAGTATTACTGGTTTGTCCAACCTTATCCCGCAGCGCATTACAGGGACACATTTCAATGTTTCTCTCAACTCAGGGACCAATGAGGAAAGGCAACAGCATATTTAACTTCAATTTGTAAAAAACAAAAATGTCCATTAAAAGCTGCAGAGCGAAATGCATGTTGCTTGTCTTTCTGTTGAAGAAACTGACATTGACAGAAAGAGATTCAGCCCCAAGAACTAGTCCTCAGGGAATAGGAATGGACCGGAGCTGAGCTCAAGAACTGGGTTTAAGTCAGCATCTTACTTTCACCTCTGAGGCCTTCTTTGCCCTAACGTTGACAGAATCCATCACTTTCCATTGTTCCCTGTCCACCCGGAGCTCGCTCAGTTTCTCTCTTCCTGTGATCACAATCCTATTTTCTCACTTTTCAACTTCTCCCTCCCTCCCATTCTCCTCCACCTTCTAGCCCTCTTCCATTCTATATCTACATTCCAATCTCCCTCTTTCGTCATGCCTCATGCTCTCCAGACCCCTCTTCCCCGAATCGTCTGTCGAATGCCTCCTTCTCATTTCTCACCAAAATGTTTCTCTGACCTCTCCCTGCCCCTCACCTTCTTTCTGCTCCACCATCCTTTCTTCTTTTCTGACTTGTGTCTCACTCTCCCTCGAGTGTTCAGCGATTTCCATTTTCGCAGTTACTACAGCAGTGCAAGGAGTGTCAAAGAGGAGCACGGGTCAACGAGGAAGGTAAATTTAAAATTATATCAAATTACCTCGTGAATACAGAGCACACGCTGAGCAGGAGCAGACACTGGACTGTTGGGTGAGTGAAGTAACATATTTGGGTGGTTGTGTTACCCAAAAACACTGCTTAGGTAACATTTCCCAAACATTCTCATCCTCTAACCAATAAAAAAAGGCTCTGTGCACCGGATCGATAAAGTAATGAGTTTCTTGTTTATTGTTTATATTTCAACATTTTGACAATTAGAACAGTGGGAATGGTCTTTATGGCTGTTGAATGTTCCTCCTTGAGAATTGGGCGGTAAGTGTCCCACCTGACCTCCTCTGCCGGAAGTGCACCTAACTCCAGCTCCTCCAAAACGTCTTTAGGGAGCTGCAGCTGGAGTTAGATAAACTTCGCATCATTCGGAGGTAGGGTGAAGTGGGTTATTGAGATGAGTTACAGGGAAGTAGTCACACCTCAGGTACAAGAAGCAGGCAGAGGAGTTACAGTCAAAGCGACGGAAAGCCTACCAGCAGGCAGAGCAGGGAATCCCTGTGATCAATACCCTCAATAACATGTATACTGCATGGACACTTTTGGGGAGGATAAATTACCAGGGGTAAGCCATGTGGTACAGGTCTCTGGGTCAGAGTCTGGCCCTGGTGCTCAGATGGGAAGAGGGGAGATGAGCAGAGCATTAGACTTTGGGAAATCCATATATAGGGGAACAAACAGGAGATTCGGGGGAACTTGGTGCGTTGCGTCCCAGGTGCCAGGGTTTGTGAAGTCTTGGATCATGTTATCAGGATCCTTGAAGAGGACGGAGAGCAGTCCCAAGTCATGGTCCACATAGGCACTAAAGACACAGGTAGGAAAAGGGATGGGGATTTAAGGTAGAAATTCTGGGAGTTAGCATGGAAACTTAGTGCCAGAACAAAATGAGTTGTTATCTCTGGCCATGTGCGAGTGAGGCGAGGAATAGGGAGAGAGAGGAGTTGAACACGTGGCTACAGGCATGTGTAGGAAGGAGGATTTCGGATACCTGGATAATTGGGGATTCATTCCAGGGTGGCTGGGACTTAAACAAACAAGATGATCCACACCCGAAACGGAGGGTTACTAATATCCTTGGATGAGGTGAAATTTGCTAATGCCCATCAGGAAGGTTTAAGTTAATTCAGCAGGGGGCGTGGGAACCTAAATGATAGATCCAGTGTCCAGGAAGTTTAGAGTTGTGAGGTTTGAAATAAGGTCTTACGGTCGCAATTGTTCACTGGCAAGCAGGAAAAAGGTTTCAACGCCAGGAGCATCTGAAGTAAGCTGGGTGAACTTGCAGCATGAGTTAGTGCCTGGTAATTTGATGTGGTGGCCACTTCAAAAGCATGGATATCGCAGGTTTAGGATTGGTTGTTGCAGCTTTCCAGATTTAGATGTTCCAGTTAGAACAGGGAAGATGGTAAAAGTGGAGGAGGTGTGGCATTGTGAGTCAAGGACAATATGACGGTGACAGCAAAGTTGTTTGATGACTCATCTAATGAGATATTATGGTCTACGTTTAGGAATAGGAAAGTAGAGGTCACTCTGTTGGGTAATTTCTATAGTCTTCCAAATAGTTCCAGAGATGTAGCAGAAAAGATAGCGAAGATGATTCTGGATAGGCGAGAAAGTACATACTCGTTATTGTGGAAGTTTTTACTTTCCAAATATGGACTGGAAATGCTGCATTTTTTTAACATCAAGTGGGTCAGTTTCTGTTCATTGTGTGCAGGAGGGTTTCCTGACGTAGTATATGGGGAAGCCAACAACGGGCGATGCTATATTGGATTTTGAACTGGATAATAAAACCGGCCAGGTGTTAAATTTGGACGTAGGTGAGCACTTTGGTGTTAGCTACTGGAACTCAATTACGTTTATTTTAATGATGGAATGGGATGCATATATACCGCAGGACAAGAGCTTCAGCTGGGTGAAAGGTAATTACAATGCCATTGGCGAGATTATAAAGGTATGGGATTGGGAAGGGAAATTCAGGGCTGGCCGCAATTGAAATGTGGGGCTTATTCAAGGAGCAGCTACGACAAGTCTTTGATAAGTACACAACAGGCAGGGAGCAGGTGGACAGGTGAAGGAACATTGGTTTACCAAAGAAGTTGAAACTCTTGTCAAGACGAAGAAAATGGCTAATGTCAGGGTGAGATTTGAAGGCTCAGTTTGGGCACTTGAGATTTAAAACTAAGCCAGGAAAGACCTAAGGATAATTAAAAAGAGCAAACACGAAACATGCGATGGTGTTGGCACATAGGATCAAGGGAAAACCCTAAAGCTTTATATTGGTATATCAGGAATAAAAGAATACCTTAGTAAGATTACGGCCAATCAATGACAGAACTGGGAAGTAGATAGGAGATGCGCTTAATGAATGCTTTTTGTCAGTATTCACACTGAAAAAGACAATGTTGTTGAGAAGAATACTGAGATACAAAGTAGAAGACTAGATGGGATTGAGATTCGCAAGGAGGAGGTGTTAGCAATTCTGGAAAATGTCAAATTAATTATGTCACCTGATCCGGATGAGTTTCATCCTAGAATTCTCTGGGAAGCAAGGGAGGAGATTTCAGAGCCTTTGGATTGGATCATTATGCCGGAATTATATACAGGAATAGTGACAGAAGGCTCGAGGATAGCTAATGCTGTCCCCTTGTTCAAAAAGGGGAGTAGAGACAACCGTGTTAGTTGTAGATCAGTGAGCCTTACTTCGGTGTTGGATAAAGTGTTGGAAAGGTCATAAGAGATAGTTTTATATTCATCCAGAAAGAAATATGTTGTCCAGAGATAGTCAACGCGGTTTGTGAAGTTGACGTCGTGCCACACAAACCGTAATGAGGTCTTTGAGAAAATAATCAAACAGTTTGACGAGGGTTAAGGGGTTGATGTGATATCTATGGTATTCAATAACGCGTTTGATAAGATCCCCCACTCTCAGCTATTGTACACAATGCAGAGGCATGGGTTTGAGGGTTACTTGAGGTCAGGGCGTTGGTTCGGCCACTTTTGGAATATTGCGTGTATTCCTGGGCTTCTTCCTTTCAGAAGGATGCTCTGAAACTTGAAGGGTTCAGAAAGGATTTAGAAGCATGTTGCCAGGGCTGGAGGATTTGAGCTATTGGGACAGACTGAATATGTTGGGGCTGTTATCCCTGGAGTGTCAGAGACTGAGGGGTGACCTGAAAGAGCTGTATAAGATAATGATGAGCATGGATAGGGTAAATAGACAAAGTATTTTCCCTCGGGTAGGAGTGTTCAGACCTAGAGTGCATTGGTTTAGGGTGAAAGGGGAAAGATGTAAAAGGGACCTCGCAGGAACTTTTTTCACGCATGAGAATGGTGTGTGTACGGCATGAGCTGCCAGATGAAGTGTCAGAGGGTGGTAAAATTGCAACATATAAAAGACACCTGGATGGGTATATGAATAGGAAGGGTTTGGATGGATATGGGCCAAATGCTGGCAAATGAAACGAGATGAGGTTAGGATATCTGGTCATCATGGATGAGTTGTGCCTCAGGGTTTGTTTCCGTGCTGTACATTTCTCTGATTCTATGACTTTATTTAACGGTTTGGTTCAGGCATTCGCTGGCTGAAAGAACACAGAGTGTGGTGGTTCTTAGGAAATACTCATTCTGAAGTTCAATTATTGGTGATTTACTGCAGGATTGGTTTTGGGTCCACTGCTATTTGTTATTATTATGAATGAACTGGTTGAGGGTGTAGAAGGATAAGTTAGTAAATTTGCGAATGACACCAAGGTCGATGGAGTTGTGGATAGTGCCGAAGGATGTGGCAGATTACAGAGCAGCATGGATAAGCTGGAGAGCGGGGCTGAGATGTGAAAAATAGAGTTTAATGTGGAAACGCGTGAGTTGATTCACTTTGGAAGGATCGTCGGCTAATGGCAAGATTCTTGGTAGTGTGGATAAGCAGAGAGATCTCAGTGTCTATGCACATAGATCACTGAAAGTTGTCACCTAGTTTAAAAGCTTAAGAAGCCAGACGGTGTGTTAGCATTTATTGTTAAAGGGATGGAGTTTTGGAGCCATGAGATTATGTTGCAGCTGTACAAAACACTGGTGCAGCCATACTTGGAGTATTGCATTCCGTTCTGGTCACCGCCTGATAGGAAGAATGTGGAAGCTTCATAAAGGTTCAGAGGAGATGTACTGGGATGTTGCTTGTTATAGAGGATAGGCTTTTTGAGGAAAGGCTGTCGGACCACAGACTGTTCTTGTGGACAAGACCAGGGCACTCAAAACATTCTTAAACAGGTAGCCGAGACCCTAAGTTTGCAATTTGTTTCTGTAAGTGTACAGTGAAAAGTATCCGGATTAAGTGAGCAAGGTTGATTACCATGTTTAAAACGGACAAAATGTATTCATAAGATTCCACAATGAAACAAAAAGAACAAAATAAAGAACCCCGACAGAACTGAACTATCTCCAATTCAGTATGTTGTTCTGAATATACATCACAGTCCTAATAAGCAAAACGTTTCTTAAAAAAACAGTGTAAATGGAACACATGCTTTCAAGTTGTAGTTGAACGGCAGAATGAGAGAAAGACAGTTTCCACGCAGCTCACTGTTTAACTCCCAACCAGTTCGGGACTGAAATAAACTGGTCAGTTAGATAGCTGACCACTCCCGTTTCATTATACATGTCAATTCTAAAACGTGATCACTTTGGCCTGAAGTCTCATTTGTTGACATGTAAACAAACGGCCTCACAAACTCTTTTTTATCTCTGGCCCAAACCAGATTGAGCAGACTCCGGTCTGGTTTATAAACCCCTGAAGAAAATCAACTACAGAGTGTCTTTGAGCCAAGGAACAGCTTTTCCAAAAAAAAAGCTAACTTCGTGAAACTATTTTCGTTCAAGTGAAGAAGGTTGAGAGGGGACTTAATTGAGGCATCTAAGGTAATCAGAGGGTAATATATAATGGACAGTGAGAACCCTTTTCCTCGGAGAGTGATAGCCAGCACATGGGGACATAGTTATAAATTAAGGGGTGATAGATGTAGGACAGATGTCAGACGTAGTTTCTTCACTCACAGAGTAGTAGGGGTGGGGGAAACCATGCTTCCAACGGTAGTATCTCCCCAAAACAAGTATATTTAAACAGCCATTCGATAAACATGTGGATGAAAATGGAAGAGCGTAGGTTAGATTGGTTTCACAGGTGGGCATAACACCGCAGGCTGTGTGCCGAAGGGCCTGCACTATGCGGTCATGTTCGAAGTTCTATATTATATGTTCTACAACATGTGTTATTCTAACAAATGCATCTGGACAATACTGCCCTGAAAACATACTGTGTGGATTTCTTTGGACATTCCCCTTTCTGTTCTGAGAAGGCAATATTTTATCTTTAACACAACAGACTTCAATAATGTGTTTCTAAAGTTATGATCACCTTATTTCACAGTTTGTACACCTTCTATTTTTCAGATTTTTGGCCTTAGCCGAAAAGTAAATGCATATCTATAATTTGTGAGTTTTGGGAAGGTTGTTGCTCAGGTTGAAGTTCTGGATGTAGGTTTGCTTGCTGAGCTGGAAGGCTCGTTTTCAGACGTTTTATCACCTTACTAGAAAAAATCTTCAGTGAGGCTCCGGATGAAGCTAGAATGGTGTAGCCCGCTTTCTATTTTTGTGTTTGGGTTTCCTAGGGTTGCTGATATCACTTCCAATGGTGAAGTCATTTCTTATGGTGGTGTCATTTCCTGTTCTTTTTCTTAGGGTTGGTAAATGAGATCGAAGTCAATATGTTTGTTGAAAGCATTCCAGTTTGAATGTCATGCTTCAAGGAAATCTCGTGCTTGTCTGTGTTTGGCCTGTCCTAGAAATGGATGTATTGTCCCAGTCCCTTCCTCATCCATACGTAAGGATACAAGTGAGAGTGGATCATGTCTGTTTGTGGCTAGCTGATGTTCATGTATCATGATGGCTAGTTTTCTGCATGTTTGTGCAATGGCATCACCACAAGAAATGCCATCACCAACTCAAGGAAATCCAAACACATAAATAGAAAGTGGGCACGACCAGTGCTTCATCCAGAGGCTCACTAAAGATGCTACCTGGCATAGTGACGAACGTCTGAAAACGAACTTTCCAGCTCACCGAGTAAAACTGCATCCTATGTTTATAATTGCCTTGTCTTTTGGGATTAAACGGTCATAGGGAGAATCTATCTGATATTGATTAAGCAATATGAAGATATAGGTAACAGTGACTGTGGAGACTGCAGCAGTGTAATGTGATATCCCTTAGTGACGAATATCTTGACAGACAGAATAAATTAAATGCAGGGAAAGAAGCAGAATACCTTCGAGGAAGCAATGGTGAGTGACGATGTAAACAAAACAGGATATTTTGAAATGAAATTGAGGAAACATAATTTTATGCACGCTGTTTTACATGTGTATGCAGACAGATACGATTGATCATATGTGCACAAGACTTTCAGAGTGAACAACTGAGACACAGTTAACGAAACATAATGCATGTCATGTACAAAGTTTTTAAAACATAACTTGATCCTCAGCTAAGCTGTTATGTTCTAATTCTATCAACGACTCCTTCTTTCTAGAATTCCCTATTCTAGTCTGTCATTCTTATTAATACGTGTGTTAAAAATCCTGCTTATGGTGTCCCACCTTATTTCATTTTACCAAATTTTGCACTGGGATTAAAAATATTGGCCTGCTGGATCCTGTCAACAGCTGGTGTCTGTATATTATTGAATATAAATCTCCTAGCATCAGGCCTCTATTGTACCTTGTACATATGTTACACACATATTGTACAGAAGGAAACAGCACGCATGAATTACTGAAAAAAAATGAAAGCACATTTACTTCTGTCGATAACCTAGATTTTACTATTTTACACCACCTCATCTATTTTCTCTCCCTCTCTCTCTTCATCTAGTTAATAAATCCCCCAATCGTTCTCTGTCTCCCATCTCTCAAACTTCCATGTTTTAGTTTAGACCTATTGGTCAGTTTCAGATGTGCTTTGGTTATAATTAAGTGGTGTAACTACAGAGACATGGTGGAAGTGCTAGCCGGAATTAATTGGAAGGGGACCATTGCACGAAAGACATTGGAGCAGCAGTGATAGGAGTTTCTGGAGATAATTTGGAAGTACAGCTGAAAATTATCTCAAGTAAGTAAAAACATACTGATAGGAGGGCATGTCTGATAAGGGAATTCAAGGATAGCATAAAAGCGAAAGAGAAAAAATATAGTGTGAGGAAGATTACTGGAAATCCTGAAGATTTGGAAGCCATTAAAAACCAATGAAGGATAACTGAAACACGCAATAGAGAAGAGAAAATGAAATTTAACAGTCTGATTGTTAATAATAGAGAAGACGATTGCAAAATATGTTTTGATATAGAACACATCAGAGAGGCAAGCAAGAGCAAGCATTGGACTGCTGGACAATGTGACTGGAGAAGCAGTTATGAAAAACAAAGGACAAGCAGCGGAGTTGAATAAGTACTGCACATCAGTTTACACAGTGGAAGACAGTAGCATGCCAGAAACGTAAGAAAATCTGGGAGGGGGGCAGAGTTGATTGTAGTAACTACCACTCAGGAGAAGGTGTTGGGGAAGCTGAAACATCTGAAGGTAGATAAATCAACAGACCATATGGGCAACGCCCCATAGGTCTAAGGAGATAGCTGAGGATATTGAGGGGGGATTGCTGCTGATCGTTTAGGATTCTCTGGTTTCAGGGAGGGTCCAAGAAGGTTGTAAAGCTGAACATGGCTGTTTACGGAGAGAGGAATGCAGATGACATCAAATTATTGGTGGTTGGGCAAGATGAAGCAACTGTTTAGAAGTGTTAATTGATCGTTGGGATTATAAGTAGAGGTATATATGAGTATAAAAGCAAGGAAATGATGCTGAACCTTCACAATTCATTGGTCAGACTGCATTTGGAATATCGTACTCAGTTGTGGAAATGTATTTATTGAAAGATTTTAAAGCCCTGCAGAGAGATCAACGGACGTTGACTGCAATGATAACACAGCTGAAGGATTTCAGATACAAGGAAAGATTAGAGAAATTGTTTTTTTTTTCTTCTTGGGGCAGGGGATATTTCGCAGTGACCTTATTGACTTGTTTAAAAGTGTGAACGATTGTGAGAGGCTGAAGAAGAATATTTCATTTCCACATTTTGATTTTTTAGTACCTACGGTCAAACATTCACATTAACACCCAGACATCGAGGATTGAGTTGATGATATATTTCTTTATTCAGGGCTTTTCGTTTTGGAATCTAACGTGCGCTGTCTGGGAATGTAGTGGAGATGAATTCCACTGGAGGTTTCAAAAGAGATCTGGATTTATATTTGAAAGGGATAACTCTCGAGAGCTGTAGGGATGGGTAGAGAATGGGACCAGCTGTGTCGTTATGTCTGGAGCCACGACAGGTACGTTAGGTTTCATAGGCAGCTTCTGCTACTGAAAAATGCTCTGCTTCTAAGATTACAACTGACATGATCTTGAATGCAGCATCACTTTTGGACTTGCTGGAACCAATTTCCAGGTACTACTAGGAATTCATCACACACCCGTATCACTGTCTGAGTCAGCATTTTTACAAATTCCTAGTTGCCTTTGACAAGTCGTGCTCGGCTGCTTTCTCCAACCGCTGAAGTCTATTCATTCTGAGATGACCCGCAGTGTCATTTGATGAGGAATTACAGCAGTCTGACCAGGGACCAAAAGAATGGTGAAACATTTCCAGATCAGAAGGTGTGCAGCTTGGAGGAGAACTTCTCGTTGGTGATGTATCCATGTATCTCCTGCCCTTGCCCCTCCAGATGACACTCGTCGAAGCTTTAGAATGAGCTGTCCAAGGATTTTTGGTAGATTTCGCAGTGCTGACGTCATTAACAGCCAACTTTTGCTATCTTTTTATCACAACGCTCTTCCAGGGATTTGTTGTGTCTGTCAGAACCTTTCAAATCAAGGTTTAGCATGTAACTAGCCTCTCGACCTGGCCTTACAAACAACCACAGTTTGCGAGGTCTGGTCCTTTCCTTTTGGAACAAATTGTCTGAACATCCACCACTCATTCCGAGCTTGTAGCATACAAAATGATAAACAATTTTAAACAGTAAATCAAGAGACCTCAAACAAGTGACATTATTGTGTTTGTTTTTTTTATTCGTGGGTTATGAGCATTCCTGCTGGCCAGCATATATTGCCCATTCCTAGTTACCCCTGTGAAAACGGTGTTGAGTTGATTTCCTAAGTCCTGCAGTTTCTGACTCTTTCCTGGAGAATTGATGACAGCCTGTAGCAAATGGAGGGATACACATAGTGGTGTTACAGGGACAATTCTAGGAGTTTGATCTAGCGACATTCCTTTTGGATGGTGACTGCTTTGGAGGGAAATTTGCAGGTGCTTGTGCTCCCATGTATCTGCTACCCTTATCTTTCTAGATGTCTTTGGAAGATTATATCTAAGGATCTTTCGTAAATTTCTGCAGTGTGTCTTGTAGAAAGGACACACAACCGCTACTGAGAGTCGGTCTTGGAGGGAATACCTAAGTGGTCTCACATAACCGCCGTGGGATCTTCTGTGTACCACTTTATCGACAGGTTTCCCTTACACATCACTGGCCTGTGTCCTTTTCAGTATGCTGTGGATTTGGTTGTGGATAGATTACATCCCTCCTTACGCAACTATCTCTTCTTGCCCACTATCCATAATGTGATATTTACGTTGCTAATTTAAACGAGGACACAACAATAAGATCGAAACATTTTAAATGGGAGACACAAGAGAGCGCATCATTCAAAATATCGATGGAAAGCAGAAAGAGATTTGCTGATTCTCGGGAGCAGGAGAAAGATGACCAGAGATGGAGGGATGGATAAGTGCAGATAGAGAAAGAGAGAGAAGGTGGAGAGAGAGAATCGCAAGAGAGATGTGCTAGAAATTGAAGATTCTTGTTAACATTTCATGTGGAAACAACACCAGTCAAAGACAGAATAGCCACAGAACTGTAGGTGGTGAATGTGAATGGGGCATGGAGCATCAGGTTTGTTTAATGTCCTTTATTTTAACATGGTACATAAACAGCTGGAGTTGGCAAACACGGAGGGAGGGAAGGAAGAAGGAATAGGATGTGAAAGTGGCTCTCCATGATTGAGTCCCTGTCCAGGCTCTCAGGCGATATACCCTGGAGCTGCTAGAAAACATTTGTTCCATGTTCTCATATGAAATCTGTTCTCGTCCTCTGGGTTGAATATCAGGGAGAATTGCTGGTAAAGTGGGAAACATAGAAAGATAGAAGATAGGAAAGGGAGGAGGCTACTTACCCAGTGTGCTTGCTCCACCACTCATCACGATTACGACTGATCGTCCAATGCAATAGCATCATCCGACCTTATTTCCATAACATTTCATCCTGTTCGCTTCAAGTGCGATATCTAGCTGCTTCTTGAATCCATCCAATGTCTTGAAATCAACTAGGAGAAAATGAGTAGTTCAGATTTTGGAGATCATAGTCGAGAAGGTGGTGCTGAAAAAGCATAGCAATTCAGGTAGCCTCCGAGGAGCAGGAGAGTCTACGCATTGGGCATTCAGCCCTTCGTCAGAATGAGGCTGTGTCTGGGGTGCAGAGAGATAAATGGGAGGGCTGGGACTGGGTGAGAGATAGCTGCAAATGTGATATGTAGGTGAAGATGAATGTTTTGGAATCAACTACTTCCTGTGATGGAGGATTGAGTTTAAGAGTCAAGAGATCATGCTTCAGCTGTACAAAACACTCTTAAGGCTGCACTTGGAATATTGCGTGCAGTTCTGGTCACTGCATTATATGAAGAATATGAAAGATTTGCAAAGAGTTCAGAGGAGACTCTGGTGTTGCCAAGCTTGGAAAGAAGGGCTTACGAGGAAAGGCTGAGGGAACTGAGGCTGCTATCGTTGGAGAGAAGATGGTTGAGATGTGCCTTAATCGTGATCCGAGGATGATATAGGGTGGGCAATAGGTGCTCTTTTCCTCGGATTGTGAAGGCTAACATGAGGGGACATAGCCTTAAATTGAGGGGTGATAGATTTAGGACAGATATCGGGTTAGTTTCCTCGGTCAGAGAGTAATAGGGGTTTGGAACTGCCTTCCTGTAACACTAGTGTGCATGGAACAGCCTGCCTGCAACAGCAGTAGACTCGCGAATAAACGGGCATTTGAATGTGCATTGGACAAACATATGGATGAAAATGTAACGGTATATGTTAGCTGGGCACCAGATTAATTTTGCAGGTCAGCGCAACCTCGAGGACTGAAGTGTAACTGCGGTGTAACGTTCTATGATCGATGTAAACTACTCTGGCAAGATTGAAAACTTCACATTTGATATCAACGTTCAAATTCGTCTTAATAAAGACAACTACAATTCCCTTTTATTCCATTATGTTCCACCCCTGCCCCTGTCCAATTCCAAAGGTGAATGATATTCTATCTGAGCACCTTTTGACATGAACGAGATGGAATTTAATATCGGTGTACTTGCTGCCATTGAAACTACGAAGGTCTTTGCGAGAAATCTCTTTTTGTTTTTGTTTTTGCATACTCCATAGTATCATTCTTCATAAGATAAAGGCTGATAATCCTCAGACAGCATATTGCAAGAGACTTTTCACAGCAATTTGTATGGAATAAAAACAGAGGCTTCCTTTGTCTTCAATCATCTCCCTCTTTCTATGTCCTGTCAATTAACAAACATAACTCTCTGTTACCTTCCAGTTATGTTAAGTTTGCTTTCAAGATCTCTAAAAGCAATATCTTTGCGAAATGTGAGGTCTGTCACACTGTTAACAGAGAGCTCAAACATGATTGAAACCAGAGCGTCCCATTTCCAATTGTGTGCTGTGGCCTAGAATTGCAGAACAGAATCAGCTGCCACAATTCCACAACGACCCTGCTGTCGAAATTTGGTGGACTCCTGGCGAAGATCTTTCTAACACTTCTGATGACTGGATTGAAATAGAAATTGAGAAATGCTGGCTGCACAGACAAAAGGATGTAGCATTAAATGCTTGATCACTTAAAATTATGGTTAATGTCCTTGACATATATCCAAAATAACTTCCAAGGTTAAAATTTGTGTTTTATATTGATGTAGCTGGCTTTTTTTTTGTGATATTTTGACGTTTATAAAGAAATTACTCAAGTAGTATGTATGAAGTGACCGGCTGCTTTATGGATAGGTTGAACACATTGAGTTTCCTGTCAACATACCCTGATTCATCCCGACAACACTCACACCTTTGCAATTGTAATCCCAGCATCTTTGACTTCCCTTGCATACGTGATCTTCTTTATTCTGTGTTTGGTGTGTTCAGCCTGCCAGTTGTACGGAAGCTCTGGAACGTGGTCTCAGAACATCGCCTCTTCATCCTCAAAATCAACATTTCTCACCAGGTGTTTGGTGCCCTGGCATAGTAATAGCTCCAAGAAGCTTGGATTTAATTTTTAAATAATTAGGTAACTGTGAAGCATTGTGTAATATTTCTGCTACGTCATAAACCTATATAAATGAAAATTATTCCTGCACCACTTTGCTGTTATTAATTTTTCCGCTCTATCGACTTCAGGAGATGGAATTTCTTCGCATCTTCCTGTCAAAACTTCTAAGGTGCGAATCCTAAACTCTGGGATGATTAAAAAAAAACTGGAGGAAAATTTAATAACAGTGTTAATGAACAATGGTTTTATTCTACATCTGCTTTTAATGTATAAAGCTTATGCTACAACTAAAAATGTGCTGGATATCCTCCTGGACAAGTGAGAATTAGTAGTATCGCCTTTCTTTAATCGTAATGATAGGAAATGTTCTTAAGTCGAGAAAGTTTTGTTATTAGTAGTTCCAGCAATGAATCACTGAAGCTATCTGTTTGGAAACACATTTAAGTTCATTACTTGTGAACTGCGAATCCCATCCAACTCTCGTTAACAGAGAGTAATGCTTTTATCATTGTAGACATTTACTTAGCTGCTTGACTGCCTCCTTCCACTGTCCGTACATGAAGGGTTCTAATTCTGCGTTTTATCTTTCATTCGATTTCATCAGAAAAAAAACTCCATTTTTTTGTTAAGTGTTCTGGTAGACCTTACCCTTCACACTCCTTCAGTGATCATGTACTAAACTCCTGCCTAAAAGGTCCAGGTTGTCATTCTAAGTAATGAAGTGGTGTGTCATAACATGTCTGAACAACTGGATGAAAAGTTATTAGACTAGAAGTCCTCCATAAGGAAAGATTTTGCAGCATCTTGTGTTGTAGTGGCAGAGTACCTACCTTTGGGTTAGATAGAAGTTCACCTACTCCAGGGATGTATCATAACACATCTGAACAGATTCTTGTTTTTTTTTCACAAAAACTCTGATAGTCTGCAACACAATCGAAGCTCTTCATATACTCCTCATCAATGAAATAATGTGAAAAATTCAGTTGTTTGTTGCGGAATGTGGATTTGCATGAACTAGGGATTCAGAGGACTCACAAAAAATTGTGCCCTCTTATAGCTGTCAGAATGGTCACAGCAAACTTTGTGTTGACTGAAGTTTTAACGAGAATTATTCGAGAGAATGATGGTTGCTTTCTTATGCAACCCCGTTTTATGGAATCACACTTCAGAAACAGCGCTTAAAGTCCTGATGATATGTGTTACAGCCAACGCATGTTCTAAACATTTGCGCTTTAGAGACAGTGTCCCCAAACCACACCTATCACCTGATGAAGGAGCGTCGGTCCAAAAGCTAGTGTGCTTCCAATTAAACCTGTTGGACTATAATCTGGTGTTGTGTGATTTTTAACTTTGTGCTGATATAGAAACTTCTAGCAAACACATGGGTGCCATAATGTAGGTCCTGAAACTCCTCTTGATAACATCCTGTGACGAGTTTGTTTCTATACAACAAGCAAAGCAATTTTTCAGCCTTTTTTCTCTAATCAACCGCCGATTGTCCTGACCCCAACTGTACAAATCAGAATGAAGTACTCCACTAGTGGTTTGGGGCAGAAGTGAATAATACATACCCACAAAGCATAATGCAGAATCAGGTGGCAATGTATTTTTGCTTGCTTTTTCACAATAATGAAGAGATCTAGGCCAGTACAATGCAAAAGTTAAAACGTATAGTGCATGTTTTAGGAGGATGACCAGGCATCAGTATTAAATATAAAGAATTACTATGACTTCCATCAAGTATTTATGTGTAGTGTGGAGTTAAATTAACAATGTTGGAATATATAAATTTCTGAAAGCGGTGGATGGAAGAATGTTGTTTGAATTGAAGAAGGTTCATAAATTGTCTGTCAGTCTATATTGGGAAAACAATCAAAGATTGAAAGCTGAATTCAGAGAGAGATAGCGACTTTTGTAAAGCTGAAAAGTTCGTCAAATGAATATCTGTTTACGACTGAAATATGCAGGGATACCAAGTTCTGTAATAACATCTTTTTTTTTTTAATGCGATCAGTGATGTTTTCTATTGTCACCTGAGCTTTTATACGTAAATATTCTAAATGTTGGGTTAGTCTCATTCAGTTTATGCACTTCACAAATACGTTTTTGTGGTTACTGATCAAAACCTGATCGGGGGCTTCTGCAATTCTCACAACTGCTGACATTCAATTGATGTGCCTCTGGCATTAGATGGACAAACTGCAGTTGGGGTGGAAGAGTTTCCCATATGCAGCATAGTTATAAAGTTTAACAGGAACAGCGTAGAACCAGAGACGATCAAATGTTACTCCAAAGCAATGAGCTAATGATCCCAATGGCTTCCAAAAACTGATCCATTTGTAACTTCAAAAAGAGAAAATTGGTTTCTCTTTTTGCCCATGGTCAAAATATTCTCTGTATCTTTGCCCGATTAAATAAATACTCAAGCTAAATATGTTCTGCAACACACTTTCTGGTTTTTAAGAAAGATGACCCATAATTGCTGTGAATTTTTAAACATGACAGCTCATTCGTGTCTCCTATTATTTCTCAACTATTAGCTAGTGGATAAAAAAAATTGCACGTTATTATTTTCTAATTCGTTTTTGTGTTAAGTCTGTTGTCATCTTGGATCGCTGTGCTCTTTTTAAAGTGGTGAAAATTAACTAAAACCACATAATCTCAGTGATGAGGTCTGATCAAATTTCAGGAAGTTGGTTCTCATTAAACTCGAAGGTGGTTCAGGTTAAGACAAACATCTCTTGTATTCATTGTCACTTCCTTTCAAAGTGTAGCTGTTCATTAGTTTGGCTGCTTGGATCACTGACTGGTTTGTTTGCGTTTGATGGAATTCTCCATTTGCAAGTAAAATCTTGGCGTTTTCAAAAAAGTCAACAACAAAATGACGACCTTGTAATGTGTTAATTAAATATTCAAACAACTTTTTCCAAACAGTGGGGAACTGCCTTCAATATCAGTGCTTGCGTCAACCATTTTAGCTTAAGCAAGTGATCATGATAATATAATGGAAATTTATACCATCAATTCAGCTTACAGATACCCTACATTTCAATATTTTCCTTTATCCATGGTGAAAGACAGACAGGCTCACGCGAATGCTATCGTTATTTTTGTATTCTATATGTAGATCCTGTGAATTCATCCATTTTTGTTGAATATTCACTTTTAGGTTGGTTTTTATTTGAACTGAGAATTAACTGGTGTTCAAAATGTTTAGTATCATATAATTTGAGCAGCCATTTTAAAAAGCTGTTTCTGCCACGTTTTCCAAGTATTGACGAAGTGACTTGCTTACAATGAAAATTTGAATAGGCTAGGCTCGCTTCAGTTGGTGTTAAAGGGAGGAAGAGGCAACTTGATCTTAACGTGGAAGAACCTGATGTTGTGACCATTTCAGACATGGATATTGCAGGGACTAGAATGGTTGTCGCAGGTTTCGCGGTTGACGTGTTTCAGTAAGAACAGGGAAGGTGGTTAAAAGAGGGAGGGATATGGCGTTATTAGTCAAGGATCGTATTATGGTGGCAGAAAGGATATTTGAGGATTCATCTTTTGAGGTAGTACAGGCTGAGGTTAGAAACAGGAAACGAGAGGTCACTCTGGTGGGAGTTGTCTATAGGAAGGTAAGGAGGAGATTGTAGAAACGTTGCCTTTGATCTTTATGTCGTCATTGTCGACGGGAAAGTGACAGAAGACTGGAGGAGAGCAAATGTTGTTCCCTTCTTCAAGAATGGGATTAGAGACAACCACGAAATTATAGACCAGTAATTCTGACTTCGGTTTTGGGCAAAGTATTGGAAAGGATTATAAGAGATAGGATTTATAACCATCTATTAAGAAATAATTTGATTAACGATATTCAATGCGGTTTTGTGAAGTGTAGTTCGTGCCTCACAAACTTTTTGAGTTATTTGAGATGTTAACCAAGCCCAGGTGGATAAGGGTAAAGCTCCTGGTGTGGTGTGCATGGATTTCAGTAATGCGTTTCATAAGGCTCCCTTGCGGTAGGTTATTGAAGAAAATATGGTGTCATGGGATTGAAAGTGGCTTGGCAGTTTGGATCACAAATTGGCAAGCTGAAAGAAGACAGAGGCTGGTGGTTGATTGGAATTGTTTATCTTGGAGTTTAGTTACTAGTGGTGTACCATAAGGAAATGTTTTGAGGTCATGCTGATTGTCATTTTAAGAAATGACCCAGATGAAGGCGTAGAGGAATGAGTTAAAAAATTGCAGATGACACCAATGTCGGTGGAGTTGTGGATCATGCTGAAGGATGTTGCAGGTTACAGAGGGACATAGGTAAGCTGTATAGCTGGGCTGAGATTTGGCAAATGGAGTTTAATGTGGAAAAGTGTGGGGTGATTCACTTTGAAATAAGCAACAGGAATACGGAGTACTGGGCTAATCGTAAGATTCTTGGTAGTGCAGATGAGCAGAGAGATCTCAGTGTCCACGTACATAGATCTCTGAAGTTGCCACCCAGGTTAAAAATGTTGTTAAAATGCCATACGGCCTGTTAGCATTTATGTGTAGAAAATAAATTTGCTCCAGTATATGTATAAATGATCCTCGATTCAGAACGCAAACATATGAAAGGAAATTGCTGGAGAGCTGTTGTTTAGATAGTTCACAGACTTCCTCTCGAACGTATGTGACAACAAACAACAAACAAGGCTCTTACCAAAAAGTAAGTTTGATACATAATGTGACTGAGGTTGTGCTGCTTTCAAAGTAGTAGGAAGTAAACGCCAATCGCTGGTGAACTGGCAGTTACTGTAAAATAACACACTGACTCCTCATGAGAACATAACACAAGCAGTGCACTGAGCACAACTCCAGACCATACCAGTCACATTGCTGCCTCTCCGATATTTGTAGCAAGATGTGAGTTTTTCTTCAAGAAAAACAGCATTAGGGCAGGGCATAAAAGGCACGTCACTGGAAAATTGCTCATATTTCAGTTTTGAAGTATTGAGGTAGTTATCTGTGACCTACAAAAAGTAGGTTTCCCATTTCCTTCTTCCCTCCCCCCTTATCATAATGAATGGGCTCTGGAAATCTAATGCACACATCCATTATTGTTAACAAATACTGATTCCCACTTCGTATTTTCAATAGTGGTCCTGCGCAATCAATCAAGACTCTTTTAAAAGTTCCTCAAATGCAGGGTTTTTTTATTATTACTATTAAAATAGAGCGTTTTCCAATTACCTGACAAGTATGAGATGTCTGGAAAAGTTCAAATATATCCTTCTGCAGTCCAGACCTGCAGAAGTGTTTTTGTATTTTAGGTTGGGATTTTCATATCCCGATATGGCCTCTGACTGAGAGTTCATGAACAACCCGCAACGCGTCGTTTTTTAAAAGAACCCAGTGGTTATAACACAGTAGCACTCAGGGAAACACTCACAGTCTACATATGTGTACGCACTTTGATAGAATTGCTTCAGTTTTTCATCCTTCCGTTGTAACTCAGTCCATTTCTCCACGCTAAAACTATCCACGCTGTCTTCCAATTGTTCTTATCTTGTCTCAACAACTTGATCAAACAAGGTCTCTTATAATTCTCTAGTTCAACTTTCTTATATGTACTTTTTGATTTCCCCGGCTGTTTCAGTTAGTGACTTTCTGAAAACATTACCACACATTCAGGAAAAGTCACAGAATATATTCCTGTAACACGTTAGTTGCCTGAATTTCCACTGGCTTTTCAAACACAGTAGGCAGCACTTCAACATGTGAACCAGCTAAATCGCTAGTAAGGACAAATTGTTTTCCTCCAGCTGAGATTCTTTCCAGTACTCCTCCCGCCAACTCTCCACTTTTGATTGGACATTCTAAGTTCACTCCATATCATTGAGAATTTATTGTATCACTGTGAATTCCACATACAATCCCTTTTTCTGGCAATAATCCTTCTGATTTACATATTGCCTAACGTCTGAACATCACAGATTGACATGATCATGCATCTTTTAATACTGTAACATATTTACCAGCTGCTCTTGGCCGATGTGAGTAAACACTTTTGTAGGGGTCCTTCGCAATCAATCAAGACTCTTGTAAAAGGTTCCTCAAATGCAGGGTTTTTTTTATTAATGGAATGCGTTTTCCAATTACCTGACATGTTTGACATGTCTGGAAAAGTTCAAATATGTCCTTCTGCAGTCCAGGCCAGCAAACGTGTTTTTGTATTTTAGCTAGAGATTTTCATATCCCGATATGGTCTCTGACTGGGAGTTCATGCACCACCTTCGCAAGTAATTGATTTAAAATCTGGCACTTTGTCCTCAAGCAACCTCCAACCAGTCTGTACATTCTGCAGCTCCACTCTGCTTTCCTTTACCAGCTCAACAAAAAAACATTGGCTTATCACGTTTTCCTACGTTCATCTTCCCAATGATTTTTCTAATCTGCCAACACTGATTTCATGTGGCCTCCTTTATTGCAGTGAAAATTTTGACTTGTTATTCGTTCTCTTACAAAGGTTTCCTTTTTACTCTCTGGTAAGCTACTCTATTAATAATCATCGACATCTATCTTTCTCTTATTATGCAAGAATTTTTCTTTTTCACAAATTGTCGCGGTCATGGATTGAAATTGATGTTGGAACCCAGACATTGATTCACGGACCAACCCAT
The DNA here is from genome assembly GCF_020745735.1 of Hemiscyllium ocellatum. NCBI lineage: Eukaryota > Metazoa > Chordata > Chondrichthyes > Orectolobiformes > Hemiscylliidae > Hemiscyllium > Hemiscyllium ocellatum. The sequence goes on along the minus strand of NC_083429.1, from coordinate 54,845 downwards.
GACCATCAGCTATTTCACTTCATAATCTTTTTTTTTAACTCTCTGCTGACCCACAGGAGTTCGTACTACCTCAGAAAGTGAATGTTTGAACTCCAAAATAATTGTCTCTCTAAGAACATCATACGTTTGGTCTATTTTAATGCCTTATGCCTTTGTTGCTTTCAAGCTCAATGCATGCATGACCAGGATCCTTCCTTAGATTCTGAAACGTTGTCTGTAGGCTTCTGGCACAAGCTCATATGCACTTAAGTTAGCTATCTGCACTTCCGCTTACTCCCCAGATACTTCCTCTGACAGTGATGCAAATACGTCACGAGCGAGACTGGCCAACATTGTTTAGATCAATAAAACACACTTGGCCACTGATTACTTCATTTGTTTAGCCAACTGCTCAAATGGGAGGAAAAGGGCTT